>NC_079446.1:26350268-26570268 GCF_903798145.1 Danio aesculapii | reverse complement strand
CTTTAGGAACAACATTTAATAACTTGACTTCTAGTTGATCATTTGGTATCAGAAGTGGCTTATATGAAAGGCAAAGGCCTCTAGATTACGCTTATTTTATCAAAATAAAATATGATCATGCCTTGATTTTTAATTATTTATTTAGGACAGTAAGGTCTGACTTTGCTTAGACAAAAGTCTTGTCACTTGACAGAAATAATGTACAGTATACAACAGAAATTCATGGTGCAGTGGAAAAAGAATTAATATTGTGTATGACTCCCATGAGCTTAGAGGACTGCATCCATACATCTCTGCAATGACTCAGACAACTTATAAATAAAGTCATCTGGATTGACAAAGAAAGCATTCTTGCTGGACTCTCAGAATCCATCAAGATTCTTTGGATTTAACTTCAATGCCTCCTCCTTCATCTAACCCTAGACATGCTCAAAATTGTTTATGTCTGGTGACTGAGCTGGCCAATCCTGGAGCACCTTGACCTTCTTTGCTTTCAGGAACTTTGATGTGGAGGCTGAAGTATGAGGAGCGCTATCCTGCGGAAGAATTTGCCCACTCTTATGATTTGTAATGTAATGGGCAGCACAAATGTCTTGATACCTCAGGCTGTTGATGTTGCCGTCCACTCTGCAGATCTCTTACATGCCCCCATACTGAATGTAACCCCAAACCATTATTTTTCCTTTACCAAACTTGACTGATTTCTATGAGAACCTTGGGTCCATGCTGGTTCTAATAGGTCCTCTGCAGTATTTGTGATGATTTAAAAATCTACCTTCTGCCACTTTTCTAAATGATCAACTAGAAGTAGAGTTATTATTTGTGGCTCTTACAACTGGGATCGATGACAAGACTTTGTCAGGTAGTGTATGTGAAGCACAACCATGTCAGAATGAATTGCCCCAAGGGGATTAATAAAACTTTAAACTTGACTTAAACTTAAAGCCAAAAAATTTAAAGTAAGTGAGCCACCTTGAGTACAGAATAAAGAAAATGATTTACATCAATTATTTTGATTTATTTAGCACTATCTAGGACTAACATGGCCACCTTCCCTCTTTATGCAGTAGTACAGATGAACTGTTAGTGTAGTGTTCTCTCTATGCCAGAGATGTTTGAGGAATGTTTGATCTACAAGCAGAGTGAGTCACATTCACACTTGTCTGTGCTTCAGTTGGAGTGAAGCTGATGAGTCAGTCGAGAGCTCTTTAAGTAGCACATCAAGACCCCGTACAAACCAGAGAGAACATACTGCTCTCCTCAGACTCACAGCTCACTTCTTATGTAAATAATGCTGCTTTGATTCATTATGACAAAAGTCTTTTACAGGATCGCTGCATGCCTTTGTACTGACCTTAGTGAATATGAATATACAGTTGAAGTCAGAATTATTAGCCCTCCTGATTTATTAGCCCCCCTGTTTATTTTTTCCCCCAATTTCTGTTTCACGGAGAGCAGTTTTTTTCAACACATTTCTAAACATAATAGTTTTAATAACTCATTTCTAATAACGGATTTATTTTATCTTTGCCATGATGACAGTAAATAATATTTGACTAGATATTTTTAGATATTTTTTTAAGACACTTCTATAAAGCTTAAAGTGACATTTAATGGCTTAATTAGGTTAATTAGGTTAACTAGGCCGTAGGGTAAAAAGGCAAGTTATTTTATAACCATGGTTTGTTCTGTAGACTATCAAAAAAATATATAGCTTAAAGGGGCTAATAATTAATTAATTAATTTATTAATTAATTAATTAATTTATTTATTTATTTATTTATTTATTTATTTATTTATTTATTTATTTATTTATTTATTTATTTATTAATAATAATAATAATTAATAATATTAATAATAATAATGATATTATATTATGATAATATTGTAATTTATTATTATTAAAATATTATTATTATTATTATTATTATTATTATTATTATTATTATTATTATTATTATTATTATTATTATTATTATTTAGCTTGATTTATTTATTAAACCTGTAGAACAGGTCTTTACTCGAGTTTGCAATATGCTGTTGCCATTTTTTAAATAATAAAAGTAATAGTTATTGATTTGATCACAGTCTTGATCCAAGAGAGTCTTTCTGATTCATTCATTCATTCATTCATTCATTCATTCATTCATTCATTCATTCATTTACCAACTACTAAATAATAATAACAATAATAATAATTTAATAATAATAATATTGTAATTTGTTATTATTAATAAAATATATGATGATGATAATAATAATTATTATTATTAATTGTTATTAACAATTACTATTACAATTATTATTAATACTAATACATATTTTTATATGAAAATATATTAGGTTTAATTTATATGGATTGTTTTTGTATTCATTTTACATCTTTATTGCTGTTAGATGTATAACTGGATTCAATAAAAATAAATGGTATTGTTATTATAGTTATTAAGCCACTAAAGCTTTATTTGATTGCAATAATCTAAGAAAATAGTACATTTATTTATAGCATTATACTTTGTTTATTTATTTATTGACTTATTTATTTATTCATTCATTTATCTATCTATTTGTTTATTTCCTAAATACTAAATATAAAATAATAATAATATTAATAATAATGATAATATATTATAACAATATTGTAATTTGTTAGTATTATTGTTTTTATAATATAAAATATATTATTATTATTAAGGTTGTTATTAAGATTATATTATTATTATTATTATTATTATTAATTGTTATAATAAATAATTATTGTTACTAATATTATCATACTAATACATATTTTTCTTCTTCTTCTTCTTCTTCTTCTTCTTCTCCTCATTATTATTACTATTTAGCTTGCTTTATTTATTAAACTGTTAGAACAGGTCTTGACTCGAGTTTGAAATATGCCGTAGCCATTTTTTTTTATAATAAAATTAAATTGTTGATTTGAAGTCTTGGTCCAAGAGAGTCTTTGATTCTATAGTTTCTTATTCTTTTGTTGTTTGTTCATCAGAGATTAAGCAAAATTAGCGTTTGCATTATGTGTGTGCGTGTGTGTGTCCATAAGGAGCTGGTCAGCTGTGGGCTGGGTGTGGGTGTAAAACACGGGACGGACACTGTGACTGTACGTGAAATTCAGAGGTGATCACTAGTGGGTGGTGATTCACTCTCCAGTGCAGAAATGCAGGCCCATACACAAGCTGTGCTCAAATCTGGGCAGAATCAATCCAACTAAACACTAAGCTTAGACGATTTCCATATTGTAAATCCAAATGCAGGATTTGCATCCAACCCAACAGGACAAATGAGACATAGTAGACATCCTGAAAGGTGTGTTAAAATGAGCCCAGCTGATTTGCATGAGGCCCTCGCTTTCTTTTTGGTAAACAAACGCCTGCTGGTGTACGTGCGTCCATGTGTCTGTTCGTTACAGCAGCTGATAGAGGAGTGCTGGAACTCATGGCTGTGCGCGGAGAAATGAGAGTGAGGGGGAAGAGTGAATCACTGCTCTGAGCAGGAGGAGGAGGAGAAATACTTACACAATTCATTCCTGCCCAGCCTGTCTCTGTAATTCTTCTGCTGGAGTCACACCAAATTGACTTATCCCACTTCTAGCTGCATCTAAACCACTCTGGAGATCTTGGTGAAGATGCTTGTATTGAATATCCACATCTAGGACACATATTATCTAATACACCTGTTAATATAAATGTCTAATCAGCCAATCGCATGGCAGCATTCAGGCATGTAGACAGTATCAAGACCATCTGCTGAAGGATGGGGAAGAAATGTGATTGAAGTTATTTAAACATGCCATGGTTGTTGGTGCCAGACAGCTGGTCTGAGTATTTCAGAAACTGCTGATCTACTGAGATTTTCACACGTAACCATCTTAAGGGTTAGTTTCCCCTCCACAAAAAAACTCTTGGCATTCCCTTAAGACCTTCATCTTGAGACTTTCATCTTGAGACTTTAATCTTTGGAACACAAATTAAGATATTTTAGATGAAATATGAAATCCAAGAGCTCTTTCATTCTCCATAGACTGTAACAGTCCTGAAAAGTTCAAAATCCAGAAAACATTAGCAAAGTTCTTGGAGCTTTGTGTAATTACATTTGAACCCCTAAAGTCAAGTGGTTCCATGTCTGGTCATTGAATGTCTCTGGACTGTTGCTGTCTGTGGAAGATGAGAGAGCTCTTGGATTTCATCTAAAACATTTTAATCTGTGTTCTGATGATGAACGAAAGTCTAATGGGATTGGAACGACTTATGGGTGAGTTCTCTCACTACATGAAGTTCTGTGGGCCAGAAGGCTTTGTTGATGCTGAATGTCTGAGGCTAGACTGCTGTGCTGTTAAAACATTCATTCATTCTTTTTTACTTTGTCTTAGTGTCTTTATTCATCAGAGGTCCCCACAGTGTACTTATCCAGCATATTTTTTACACAGCGGATGACCTTCCAGCTGCAAACCAGTAGTGGGAAACATCCATACACACTCAGTCACAGACATACACTACGGCCAATTCAGCTTATTCAATTCACCTATACTAAATGTCTTTGGACTGTGGGGTAAACCTGAGCACCTGGAGAACACCCACACAAACATGGGGAGAACATGCAAACTCCACACAGAAATGCCAACTGACCCAGCTGGGATTCAAACCAGCAACTTTCTTGCTGTGAGGTGACAGTGCTAACCACTGAGCCATTGTGTCGCCCCCGCTGTTAAAGCAGTTACTCAAATACTCAATCATTTCAACCAAGGTCTTCATAACTGAACACACATTGGCCTAAACAACACAAAAGCATAGATCCATCCTGCTTGTAGCACTGGTTCAGGCTGGTGTTTTATTTTGGTTACAGTTTGGTCCCCTTTGTGCCAACTGAGCATCGATTAAACACTACAGCCTACCTGTATTGTTGCAATCACTCTCCACCCCCATTTTACAATGGTATACTCATCTAGCTAAAGCGACCCCAAGCAGGATAACATAGCAAAGCTCAAATCATCTCAAAATGGTTTCAAAATAAAGCATCACAATGAATTCACTAAAACTCAAATGACCTCCACAGTCACCAGAGCTCAATCCAATAGAGCACCTTGAAGGATCATGGATGTCCAGCCAATAGATCTATAATTTCAACTATGTCAACATGGATGAATTCTTAATGAATCTACGTCACAAATAATTTAGGCAGTTCTCAAGGCAAAAGAGGTTTGACAGGGGACTAAAATAATGCTCCTGATAAAGTGGCCAGCAAGTATATGTAGTGTATATGGGTGTGTGCTAAGAGTCCTGTATTTGTATGTGGTTGAGGTTAGGGCAGAAATGGCTCATTAATGGCTGTGTGTCCAAAAACCACTAACTGGCATAGTGCAAATCCTCACTTATGCACAGGAGCATCGATCACTGCTTTCTCTCATTACTCGCCCTCATCTTTCTCTCTCTCAGACACACATTGTTCCATTTTGCCATGCTCTTTACCAAAGCTCTTCATCCACTCCAGGAAGCTGATTGCAGACAGCTGTGTGTAAAATAATGAGAGGGGTCTGGATGCAGACCTAGTGCAGTGCAATCTGAGCTGCATCCTATTCTTTTTAATGGACTCACCTAACCCCACCTCTCACAGTGACGTCACTCGCTCCATTTGAGTGCATTGTGTCTGACAATGCATCGCTGAGTAATGCAATCTCAGCTTGCATAACAAAGGCTGCATCTATATACTATTGGAAATAACTGATGCCACAAAGTCCAAAAGTCTGGACCCCTTTAATCTTTTACACTATTTATAGGACAAAAGAAAAATATGGTTAAATTTTTTGACCCGTAAATGTTGTAAAGGATTACATGGTCCAGATTTTGCACTTTGTATCTAACATGCAAGAATTCCCAGGTAAAAATAAAGCACATGTGTACTGCCATGAACATGCAAAGCTAATGCTAACATTGTTAGCTGATAAGCAGCCATGAATGCAACGATAAATCAAAAACTTCCATTCTAGAGAGCTGACTATGAAGTCAAATGTTTTAATTATTCGCAAAGACCTTTAGGTGATTTTCTCACCTCTGCGCATGCTGATCAGTTGCTGTTCCTGAAGAAAAACATGCATAATTGAGAAGGAGTCTACTTAAGTTTGAGGTTACTTTGGGTTAAAGAAGCTGATATGTGCTAAAAACATAATTTTTTGGGGGGTGGAAAGTTACACGTGTCTGTATGCCCACAAAGAGAAGTTAAAGCTTTTAAAAAGTATAAGAATAAAATGTTTAACTCATTTAAAAGATTATGATTGATAATGTGGTCAAATGCATAATGAATGCAGTTATTAGCATGTAGCGTATAAAACAGGCATTGCTGTATAAGTTGGGCTTCATTAAGGTATAGCTGTGTAATTTACTCAGATCCTCTGAGTGGTCTTTAGCATGTTCCTATGTGGTTAATATGATTTCTAAATGGTTTTAGCTTGTTGATAAACATTTGCTAAGACATGTGCTGGTTGATTTTGAATCATGACTGCTGGTTTAAGCTGGTTCTTACTGGTAATTCAATTCATGCTTATTTCTGTAGCGCTTTTACAATGCAGATTGTGTCAAAGCAGCTAACATAGAAGTTCTAGTAAATTAAAACTGTGTCAGTCCAGTTTTCAGAGTTGAAGTTCAGTTTAGTTCAGTTCAGTGGGGTTTAATTTTCACTGATTAAGGCCCAAACACTGAAGAGCAAATTCATCGATGCACAGCTCCACAAGTCCCAACCAAGCAAGCCAGTGGCGACAGTGGCGAGGAACAAACTTTATCAATTGACGAAAGTGAGGGTAAAAAATCTAGAGAAAAAACGGGCTCAGTTGGGCACGACCCTTTCTCCTCTGGCCAAACTTCTTGTGCAAAGCTGCAGTCTAGGTGCTGGAGGCTGGAAAACATTGGACGTCCATCGTGGAAAACTGCAGGTGTGAGTGGGTCACCAACGGGTGATCATACTGGCCCACGAGATCAAAGCGAAGACTCGTCCGTCACTGTGGTCATTCAGGAATTAGTCTCATGCTCTCCGCTTTTCCATGACCACCACAGCATCAGCTCAGGATATGGCCTGGTCCAGGATTATGGATACCTTGGCGTCATTTCTTCACAGGTCTTGGATCGTATCCAAGATAATCTTTAGATAATTAGATAATCTCTAATCGTTCCTGCATAATCTCCAGAGGCCTCGGGATGATAATGAGCTGGCTTTAGATGGTTCTGACCATTAACAAACTGTTTTAAACCAACTCATGACCAGCAAAAACCTGTTTAAACCAGCAGTCATGTAAAAACCTACCTAACTGCTGTTTTGTTAGTGTGTTATAAAATTGATAAGGTTCTCAAGTCATCTTTAATGTGTTGCCATGCAATAGCTATGGTTCTTCAGTTTTTAGCATGTTGCTATGCTAAGGTTCCTACATGAGTTTTAGCTTGTTGCTATACACCTTCTAAAGTCTGTAAGTGAACTTTGATATCTTGCTTTGTCGTTATTAAGGATTCTAAGCACAGTGGTGGAAAGGGTGGAAATCATACTAAAGTAAAAGTATCATTACCTGAATAAAAATGTAGTGCAAGTAGTGTAAAAGTATCTGTTGTAAACATTACTCAAAATATGTCTAAAAAGTAGCCCTTTTAAAAGTACTCAAGAGTAGTGAGTAGTGAGTATTACACTGTGAAAAGCTGATGCGTTTACATGCAGTTTGTTCGGGGATGTGTAAACGTAACATTCTGTAGTGCATCTGGTGTATATTCTTTTATAGTCCTATATTCTTTTGTTCCTTCCAACCTTCCTGTACATCCCACGCATTTCATTTCTCTCCGTGATTACGCTCTTGCGTCAGTTAAAGCAACCATTACCATAATATTTACACAAAATAATTGTACAGAAATATATCTCACAGTATGTTATTATTCCATAGTTAAGATTCCCGGGTTAATTTATTTATTTACATCTCAAGCAAGGATTTGAAGTCTGATTTCTTACAAAGAAGTAGCAAACCTTATACATCAACAACCCACATAATTTTTCCTTAGTATAAACAGTGCCGGTGGGGAAATTCGCTGAATTGTTTGGTTAAGGCTTTATTGCAATACCTAAATATAAAATGAGCTATAGATTGCCTTTGCAAGCAGCATTAATAACTGCATTTCATCTGTTCTTCTCTGTGAAAGAGCACTGCAAACGTGAAAGCACATTAAGGTCTGTTACATTCAGCAATTTGTGGTGGATCCCGCTAATCCACATTCTGCCTCTTTCTCCTCCATCTGAGCACTTCAACCCATTTTATCCAACATACCATCTCCCAACACACTTATTTCCATTCAGAGGAAGAGATAGTAACTGAGGTAAGATGAGGATTCTCTGGAGACTCATTATTCCATGAATGTTTCAGTCTAAAGTGCTCCTTAGAAGAGTGCACGATATTACTCTGAGCACTGGCCTATCTTACTTCGATATAAAGGTTGGGATTATTGTTTTATTTTGTTTTGTTGGTTTTGGCGAATACTCTGTTTCCAACACCTCCATAAATCACAAGTATTGCAATTTGTTTGTGTGTGTGTGTGTGTTGTCTAGTGTTCTATTCTCTGTTGTGTTTCTGGTACCTGAATAGAATGTGCAAATATACTTTTTATAAACACCCAGAACCTGTGCCATGGGCTTTCAGGAGTCCTCTAACAAGCAAACTAATTAATTCCAGTGAGAGAAAGGGAGAGTAAAGGCCCCAATTTACTAGCTTTTTTTATTCTTCACTTAGGGCTAAAAAAAAGTTCGATATAAGCAAGTAGCTTCCGCAAACCCTTTCTTAACTGCTGCTTTTTTACTATTATCATTGTTGGTGGGGATTTATCTTGTTATTGAGAGGAAAGTGTGCAGCACATATTTTATCTAAACATTGCTCTCAAAGTGTGGACGGCACCGGAATGTTTGTTATTAGTAATCTACAATAGACATCAATATAATAACAATAATTCCTTACATTTATATACCGCTTTCTGGACACTCAAAGCGCTTTACACATTTTTGGTGGAATCTCGTCCACCATCAGTGTGCAACATCCACCTGGATGACACGATAGCAGCCAGATTCCGTCAGACTGCACACCGGCTGGTTGGTGGAGAGGAGACAGTGTGATGAAGCCAATAATGATATGGTGATGGTTAGGAGGTCATGATGGATAGAGGCCAGTGGGCAAATTTGGCCAGGATTAAACCCCAACGCTTTTGTGTAGGACATCCTGGAATTTTTAACAACCACAGACAGCCAGGATCTAGCTTTAATGTCTATGTCTCATCTGAAAGATGGCACACACTGAGCAGTATAGAGTCCCCATCAATATACTGGGGCGTTAGGACCCACACAGACCACAGGTTGAGTGCCTCCTGCTGGGCTCGCTAACACCACTTCCGGCAGCAACCTAGCTTTCCCATATGGTCTCCCATACAGGTATTGACCAGGCCCTGCTTAGCTTCAGTGGATGACCATTTGAGAGTTTGCGAAAGCTAGCTGCTGGCTAATCAACTATAGTAACCAACAGCCTCCTGACTAACTATCTTTTGGGTTCAACAGAAATACAAAACTCCAGTGCTTAATTTGTAAATTGGGAGGTCCCGGAACAGATCGGGGTAACGGATCCGACATGTTGACAGAGGAGGGAGAGGTGTTGCGGACGAAATTGAAGAAATTGAAGAGCAGGGGGTGGGAGGTTGGGTGGTGGTGTTGTGTTGGAGAATTGTCGCAGACGAAAGTGAAGGGAGGGGGGTGGTATTGGGGTGTCGCGGATGAATAGTGAAGAGGGTTGGGGAGTCGTGGAAGAAAATAAAGAGCGTGGAGGAAGGGGTGTGCAGGATCAGATTTCAGAGGTTCCGGATCTGGCTTATTCCGGCACAAATGAGAAACTCATATTGGTTTGGAACGGCCGAGTAAATGATGACAGAATATTCATTTTAGGGTGACCTATCCCTTTAAGTGAAGAAATAAGGAGTATTTTAAAAAGCATTATTTGTACTGATAAAAATAGCTATCTAGTGGGCAGGGTGTGTATGAGTGCTTGGAGAGAAAAAGTCTGAGTCAATGCTTCACAGGGAGGATGTGTAAACACTGAGCCCTGCTGACCCAAATTGTTCGATGAAACCAATTTTGGCAAAGGGAGCACTCGGTGCCCTTTCCATGCTGCCAAGTGGTTTTAACACAGGCATTTGTTGATCCAGTGACTTCCTGGAGACTGACGGGTATGAGAGGCACCCGAAGAACGCCCATGTGCTCATTTCACCAATCAGACCATCAGAGGCAACAGCCACGAGAAGCAGCAGGGACACACACACTCCTGGGTTATCATCATTCATTTACAATAACACTATGGAAAACACTTTTGTTCGAAGAAAGCTGACATTATAAATATATTATGTCATGACCGGCTCATCAAAATTGTTGCAAATACAGATTGATTGATTGATTGATTGATTGATTGATTGATTGATTTCAAAAACACATTTACACACAGATCGATTGATTGATTGAGCAAATAATCTGTGTGTAAATGTGTTTTTTAATAACTCTTGTGACTTCTGAATTTCAAAATCCTGCATTAGTTTGTTTATTTAGGCTATTTAGTTTACAAGGACACATAAATTGTCCTCATAAGTCATGTTTAGGTTGTAATGCAAGAACAAACACACTGCCATTTCTGTAACCATTAAGTATTTACCTTATATGTCTTTACCAAACAATTTTGGTCCATACATTTTGGTCCATATTGACATAATAACATCATTCAGTTACTGCAGATTTGTCAGCTGCACATCCATGATGCAAAACTACTGTTCTACGACATCCCAAAGGTGCGCTATTAGATTGAGATCTGGTGACTGTGGAGGCCATTTGAGTACAGTGAACTCATTGTCATGTTCAAGAAACCAGTCTGAGATTTGTGCTTTATGATATGGCGTGTTATCCTCTTGGAAGTAGCCATCATAAGATGGATGCACAGTGGTCATAAAGGCATGGACATGGTCAGCAAGAATACTCAGGTAGGTTGTGGTGTTGACATGATGCTCAATTGGTACTAATTAGCCCAAAGTGCCAAGAAATATCCCCCACATCATTACACCACCAGCAGCAGCCTGAACTGTTGATACAAGGCAGGATGGATCCATGCTTTCATGTTGTTGATGCCAAATTCTTGCCCTACCATCCGAATGTTGAAATCGAGATTCATCAGACCAAGCAACGTTTTTCCAATCTTTTATTGTGCAATTTTGGTGAGCCTGTGTGAATTGTAACCTCAGTTTCTTGTTCTTAGCTGACAGGAGTGGCACCCGGTGTGGACTTCTGCTGCTGTAGCCCATCTGCCTCAGGGTTTGATGTGTTGTGTGTTCAGAGATGCTCTTCTGCATACTTTGGTTGTAACGAGTGGTTATTTGAGTTAGTTGACTTTCTATCAGCTTGAACCAGTCTGGCTATCTCCTCCGACCTCTAGCATCAACAAGCCATTTGGGCCCACAGAACTGCCGCTCACTGGATATTTTCTCTTTTTTGGACCATTCTATGTAAACCCTTGAGATGGTTGTGTGTGAAAATCCCAGAAGATCAGCAGTTTCTGATGTTATTTTCTGTTCAACAAAAGAAAGAAACTAATAAATGGTTTTAACAATGATGGCAGAATTTTCCTTTTTTTCAAACTATCCCTTGAAGGATCATTTTTGCTATTGATATTCAGTTCTTATCTAACCTCTAGTCTACCATGTAACTGTAGTAAAGACTGTGGTTAGTAAAGACTGTCTCTGTGGCTCCGCCTCTCTTGCTCTCTCTTTCTCTCTCTCTCTCTCTATGTGTGTGTGTGTGATGAGGTTGTGACCCCCAGGGTTTTGGTTAGTGCGAGTGTCATCTCTTGTCCAATTAAGCCAGTGCTGCAGTGTGATGAGATGAGGGACAGATGGGTGAAGGTGTAGATGAGGTCAAAGCACTTCTGACCTGCTTTTATTCTCACAGACACACACAACACTGCTGTCACTTTCTCCACACTCAGACGAAACATACGTTTAATGTCTGAGAGCATTCTGAGTTCATTTTAAGGTCAGACATGGTTGTCACTTCAGTGAAACTGATCTATCGAAGGAGACTCATTGGTAATTGATTGGTTGGATGCAGTTACAGAGATTATTTGCGGCGATACATTTGCATGCAATTATGAGTAAAGTAATATTTAAAAGTAAAAAGCAGCATAAAATGTCAGAATGACTGTGACTTTGCAGCTTTAATGTAGCAAGGAAAATCAAATGTTGTTCCCGTTATTTCAGTGGGTTGCATCACCCAGATACTTTCGTATGCCTGTGTGTGTGTGTGTGTGTGTGTGTGTGTGTGTGTGTGTGTGCGTGCATGCGTGCGTGCGTGTGTATGTGTGTGGGTGCGCGAGTGAAAAAGAGGCCAGCTGGATTTGTTCACATACATACTATTTTCTGGTACCGCAAACATACATTTCACCTAATGTGACCTTTCCAAGTCTAATAATGTATAATATGCTTAGTTTAAATGATCATGAAGATTTTGTCTTGTTAAATCACCCTTATATTGCCTCCACACAAAAGATTTACATTCGTCCAAGGTCACAAAATACTTTAAATGTCCTTTAATATACATTACAGCATCCCCTCTTCTCTCACAGTGTCTGTAAAGGTTCATTTAAGCAGAGACGTCTAAAGTAGGATAAAATTGGCCCTTTGTAACCTTTCATTTGGCCCGCCATCCCATCTGATGTAACCTTTTTTTTTTTTGGTTATTTGATTTTATTGCTGAGCTACAAAAAAGGTAACTGAATTTAACATTTCAATTAAATGTTGTAAATGAATCTGATTTTGTAAAATATACTGTAAATACCGTCACTTGACAGATAGAGAACTATGCAGAACACATTGGCGAGCAAATCAAGGCAAAAACTAGTGTAACTCCCTTCTGTTATATATGAGATGAATTTTATGAATAAATGTTTTTGTTTTTGCTATAATAAGTTTATTATTAATATATATATATACAGCTGAAGTCAGAATTATTAGCCTCCCTGAATTATTAGCCCTTCTGTTTATTTTTTTTCCCCCAATTTCTGTTTAATGGAGAGACGATTTTTTTCAACACATTTCTAAACATAATAGTTTTAATAACTCATCTCTAATAAATGATTTATTTTATCTTTGCCATGATGACAGTAATTAATATTTAACTAGATATTTTTAAGACACTTCTATACAGCTTAAAGTGACATTTAAAGGCTTAACTAGGTTAATTAGGTTAACTAGGCAGGTTAGGGTAATTAGGCAAGTTATTGTATAACGATGATTTGTTCTGTAGACTATCAAAAAAATTGCTTAAAGGGGCTAATAATTTTGACCTGTAAAAAATTAAAAACTAGCCGAAATTTAATAAAAAATAAAACAAACTTTTTCTAGAAGAAAAAATTTTATCAGACATACTGTGAAAATTTCCTTGCTCTGTTAAACATCATTTGGGAAATATTTCAAAAAGAAAAGAATAATAATCAAAAGAGGGCTAATAATTCTGACCTTAACTGTGTATGTATTATATATATATATATATATATATATATATATATATATATATATATATATATATATATATATATATATATATATATACTGCATTAGTTAATAAATAGCAAAGTTTTCTAGTTGTTTTTAAATATTATTAAATAAATTAGCAAATTACCCATGGCTACTGTATTTACTTTCAGGCCACTAGCCTCAATCAAGTTTGGTTTTTGGGTCTTCATAAGAAAGAGTTTGGGCACATATGCATTAAAGAAACCGGTCCGTTTCAACCCCGCCTTTATGAGACCTTACTCTTTTCAGATTGGTCAAATGGCCCAGTCTCTTGTGATTGGTTGACCAATTACAGTCTGCTGAATACTGAACCCTAAGTCACACTTTGAGTTTGAGTATGCGAAATTTGGTCGTGCAGTGCTGTGAAAGGGGGGGGGGGGTGGGGGGGGGGGGGTTAAAACAAGAAAATGTGACACTGAAAAATCAAGCAATTGCTCTATATTTTTATATTTCTCATCACATTTTGATCTTCTACTGATCTCACACATTCACATAATACAAATTATGTGATCAGCGTTCACTAAGCTTGAACTTTGGAGCACAGCGAAACAAGCTTGCGTTTCCAGTCTGGTGCATTCACATGCATATGAATGAAAGTCTACGGGCGAAAAGTGCAGTGTGACGCATACTATTACAGTATTGGAATTTTACTTCCAGACGCATCCTTAGCACTTACAGACACAGTGGTATAAACAGTAAAGACAGCACTGGCACTGGCTAGAATTGATTCAATTCGAAGATGACTCCTCATCATTTAGAGATTGATTTGCTTTCATGGCACAGAAATCAGCACCTTCTTAAAATGTTGACCACACAAACTCTTCCAGGCCACGGATGCAGTATGAGCTAAATTGTTTTATGGTCAAAGCTGACATTGATGGGCACCCAATTTGGAGGAAATGCTAGTATTATGCAGATTTGTTACAAATCTACACAGATTTGTGCAGGATTTTTTTTTCTTTTCTTTTTCAGAAGTATTAACTCAATTTAAAGTGCACTTTTGTGATTTTTGAAACTTTGCAGACCTTTTTACATTCACAAACAATAAGTGATGTTTTATAAACAAATTTCGGGAGGAGCACGCGCAGAAGTTTCAGTATCAAATACGTCATTGACAATTATTCTATTATCCAATCAGTTCTTGACCAAACCCCTATATATACCAAAGCTGTCTTATCTGCAGCATCTTACGACTTTAGCATCCCTCCACCACCCCGACACCTCACCTCTTAAGCATTACAATCCCGCGGGGAGCGTTCTGGGGCAGGGCTAGGTACTTCGCTCGAATCCCAATTCCTCTCTGTTTCCTGATAAGGGGAATAAGTCGAATTGGGGTGTCTTCCCCGAGCTCAGAGCCCTCTCCCCGGACAGCACGCCAAATACGCTTTATTCTGAAACTATTGCAAGTGTGAACTCGTGAATATTCAGTGTAGGTGAAGCTACTCTGAATCTGAAGCTTAATAAGCTGAGATACTCATCAAGAAATTAGCTAAGCTGCTTTCAAACACTTCTAAAAAGTAGTTAGCTGCACTACAGTGGCCAGTTACATTGAAATGTGTGTTACAAAAGTGTGAATAGATGTTAATCTTAAATTAAAAACGTGCAATACAAAGTATAATATCTCAGACTGTCAGTCAAAGTACAAACCTGCAACAAATGTCAAGCTACTCTGCTACTTGCTGGAAAAAAGGAGCTAACTAAAGCTACAGCTTACATAGCTGAGCTATAGTCAAGCTACTGAAGCATGTAGCTAGCTTCTCCCTGACACTGGTAATATTACACACTCAATGAAAGGCAATATCCAAAAGAGCATAATAGAGGCACTTTAATTATCGTCTATTGATCCAGCGCAATGTTAACCATGACCTAAATACTGACAAAGCTGATGTAAATCTTGTCTTGTTAGCATTACGCTGGGCTGTGGACAAATTGAAATATCTTGCAGTTTTATATTATTAAGTTATTAAATTTGTGACAAGAGGGAGCATGAAAGGTATTAGACAGTGTGTGCTGTACAGATCCTCTCCCTGTCAACACTATGCTCTATTATGATCCTCAAAACATGCCTGCTATGAGACGTTGTTTTTGTTGTCAGTACTACAGTAAAAAGGGTTTTATGGGCATGTTTACATAATACAGTAAATACAGTATTCTATGATATATATACTACTTTTAGAAGCATTGTTGAATGTAAAATCTGTATTTGTTTAAACTAAACGATGAGGATTGGACTGATTTTTTTTTATTTATTTAAATTATTATTATTTTTTATTTTTTTTTGCAATGTGATGAGGGAGACTGAGGTTTTCAAAATAAGGACACAAAAGTACTGTAAAATATTTGTATTGCACATGTATAGATCGAACAGATCATTCACGAATGATTTAAATATTTTCAGTCACACTTTTTTTGTTTGCATGGAGATGGAAATGATAATGGTTTAATAATTAGCATTTAGAATTTTGAATAATTTAATAATTTGCACAGTTTTGAACAATTTATTTATCGTTTTACAATATAACGATCTGCACAATTACCAAAGGGAATATTGGTGCATGAGTGCACCAATATTCCCAGAATTTTCAGAATTGAAAACAATGAGTGGTCAATCTGATCACAATGGCTATTATATAGGCAGTAGGCACAGGTCAGCGCTCAAAAAGGGTTCAAAAAACATTCCAGGTTTCTAAAAATATCTGTGTTTTGTTTTTTTAACTATATGTTAAATATTCCAAATGCAGTGTGTCATTTATAATATTTTTACATAATTTAAATGTTGGAGGGTGTTCCTTTTTCCAGTTCAAGAGAATACATTAGATACATATTAAAAATCAGACCTACCCTTTTGGAAATTAAAGTGTTTGATACTTCATTGAAGTCCACCCCAAAAAGGTATATTAAAGGAGTCTTGTGACATCTCTTTCCCAGGACCATCACAGAAAACTTATTTACAGTTTCCCATTGCTCATCTAGCTTTCCAGTGTTCCAAAAAATATGCATAATGGTTTCCTGATGTTTCTTACATCTATTACATAGTACAAGTTGCTAGCTGGGGTCAAGTACATCCTTTGTATAAATTTGTAATTCTGTTGTTATTTTGTTACTAGAAAATGAAAAAAAAAAACACATTTGGATACAACAACCCTGATCATCATCAAAATTACAACCAAGATATTTTCCCCATACATTTTTGAGGAGTTTACAGAAGAATCAGCTTCATCTCTTAAGACTGCATATACCTCAGATTTGTTTCTCTTCAACATTGAAGTGTTTTTTAGAATGTTTTCTAATTTAGATAGTTCCAATGAAATGCGACCCATTGCTAGCAAGTCGTTTCTCAGATGTCTAAGTTGAAAGTACTTGTAAAAATCTTTATTGTCTAAATCAAATTAAATGTTTAATTCAGATTGAAAAGATTTAAGTGTGCCCTCTTTAAAAGCTTGCTTAAAAGAGACAACGCCTTGATCTTTTCACTTAATGAATAAAGTTCTTCCTATAGTGTATGGTAAATCTGGATTATCAGACAAATGTGACGAGATAGACAATTTTAAATGGAAACTGCAAAATCTTTTAATTTCTTGCAAGGTTTTTAGTGTATTATAAATCTTAAATGTCTATGCAGTTATTAACCTTCTTTATGTTACTAATGTAGGGTAATGACGTTAATGATACTGGATAAATGAATTGGTTCTTAATATCAGTCCACTGTGCATTAAAACCTGTTTTCAAAAGTACATTTTAGACCTCCAAAATGACCAAACTACATAAAAAATGCTCTGATTTAATTTACACAGTACAGTGTAATTTAATATAATGTTGTTCCAAAGCTTGATTAAATAATAACATACTTTCATTTTTCGTATGAAGTATCCCTTTTTTTAAAATCAGTCTCTCCAGAATTACGCAGGGACTTTATATATATATATATATATATATATATATATATATATATATATATATATATATATATATATATATATATATATATATATATATATATTTGTTACTGAAAAAATGATTTTGTGACATCTTTTCTCTAAATTTTCCAAGATTTTCCAAAACAATTAGAATCTTATAGATATACTTCATAGATTAAATATGAAAATTTCAGATTTCAAGAGTCATTTAGACCACTTTTATAAATCTTTTAGGGTGCTTCTGTGTTTCAACTTTTGAAAGTACATGAAAAAGTGGCACCAGTATGAATCACACGACTGGAACGAGGTGTTTTAACATCTTCCACTTGCTATGGGCAATAAAATGTCCAACATGTATACTTTCGGAAACCAGCTTGACCTAAATGTGTACAACACTAAAAAGGCAGGCGTCACAGCAGTCTGCTGAAGCTGAGTAAATTTGAGTTTCTATAATTCAAGGGTGTCAGCTGTGCCTTTTGTGTGCTGTCTCCGCTTTGGGTCAATCACTCTTTCACAATCCAAATTGGGAAAGCAGAACGCATGGATCAATACTCTGCGTTTTAATAAGGATGTCTTGTGATCGGAAGCCAGGATGGATTTGAGACTGAGGGGGCGTCGATCATCTGCTTCTACTACTATAGTAAATGCAGCCTGCCTTCTCCATTAGTGTGATACAGACCTGAGGGCATCGCTGCACAATCCCAGTGTGAATAACTGAATATTTATTCTGTTGGAATAACCTCACTGAGGATGCACACAAGGAGGCCGGAGAAAGAGCATAGAGTCAGTAAGAAAAGATCGTCATTCAGATCTCCTTTGTGCGAAGATTTACGTAACCACCTTGGTTTAAAAATAGTCATGACAATTTTCAAGCTCATACATGTCAGGCATTTGACAAAGCGTAATATTTTAATTAGATGAAAAGGAAGAGGAACCACATTGTGTAAGTGACAGTAACTGTTGGAGTTGTCTGGTGTGTTTTATGATTTGTTTAATTGAGGTCTTCAACATGATGACTGTGCTGTCCTTTATAGCACACATCAACATCTCTGGTGCTGTTAATAGATGTTAAATGTATGTCGCTGCTGTCTTAAAAAAACAACTCTGTGGCTCCATGAAGAATTTCAGCATTCTTTATATTCTGTAATAGACTGCCAATTAACATTTATAGATATTTAAAATGTATTTTACCATAAAAAGTTTGTAATTATAGTTAAAAAGAAAATAGTACTTTTTTGGAATCTTTATTTATTTAAGTTTACAAAATTGCATAACGCATTGATTCCGTGGGCCAGCCTGAACAATCACCGGTGACCTACTCACACCTGCAACTTCTCCACGATGGACATTCAGCGTTCTTCAGCCTCTGGCACCTAGACTGCAGCTCTGCACAAGACGTTTGGCCAGAGGAGAAATGGTCATGCCCACCTGAGCCTGGTCTCTCTCAGGGTTTTTTCCTTCACTTTTGTCAATCGGTGAAGTTTGTTCCTCGCCACTGGCTTGCTTAGTTTTGGGACTCATGGAGCTGCGCATTCAATGTTGGCTCTTCAATGTTTGGACTTTTAGCAGTGAGAATTAAACCACACTGAACTGAAGAAAACTGCACTTCAACTCTGAAAACTGGACTGAAGCTGTTTCAGTTTACTAGAACTTCTATGTTAAGCTGCTTTGACACAATCTTTTTTGTAAAAGGGCTATAGAAATAAACATGAATTGAATTGAGAATTGATTTTTTTATTTTATTTTATTTCAAGAGTTCCCACTTAGATATGCTTGGCGTATAAAGCAGGTTTGGCATGCTGTCCCGGGAGAGAACCCTGAGCTCGGAGATATTTGAGCCCAGGGCTCCCGCCCGGTCGATAAGCATATCGGGAGATCCGAGATCAGGTAGGTCTCGAGAGCTCCCCCTTTATAAAAGGAGGAAAAGGAGGAGATGGGGTGGAAGGGGGGATTCTTCCAAACGAAGATAGAAACAGTAGGGAGAAAATGATCCATTTAGTAAACTAGGATCACTCTGATTGGATTATTACTGATTACAGATGAGCGGCCAGACGTTCTCAATCATATCACGTGCTCCTCTCGAAATTAGTTTATGAAACTTCACTTGTGATGCATTAAAAATAGAAAAATTATCAAAAATCTTCATGGTACATTAATTGTCTAATGATTTTTGGCACAACAGATAAAAACCTATACTATGTATACTACCTGACAAAAGTCCTGTAGCCTATCCAATTTTAGGAACAACAAATAATAACTTGACATCTAGTTGATCATTTGATATCAGAAGTGGCTTTTATGAAAGGCAAAGGCCTCTAGATTACACTTATTTTACCAAAATAAAATATGATCATGCCTTGATTTTTAATTATTCAATTAGGACAGTAAAGTCTGACTTTCCTTTGACAAAAGTCTTGTCGCTTAACAGAAATAATGCAAAGTACAGAATATAATGTCATGGTTCAGTAGAAAAAAAATATTGTGTATGACTCCCATGAGCTTGGAGGCATGCATCACTGCAATGACTCAAATTATTTATTAATAAAGTCATCTGTATTGGCAAAGAAACAAGAATCAAGTTCATCGAGAATCTTTGGGTTCATCTTCAATGCCTCCTCCTTCATCTTACCCCAGACATGCTCAATAATGTTCATGAATGGTGACTGGGCTGGCCAATCCTGGAGGACCTTGACCTTCTTTGCTTTCGGGAACTTTAATGTGGAGGCTGACGTATTAGAAGGAGCGCTATTCTGCTAAAGAATTTATTATTTTGACAAATGTCTTGATATCTTGGGCTGTTGATGTTGCCGTCCACTCTGTAGATCCCCCATACTGAATGTAACCCCACACCATGATTTTTCCTTCACCAAACTTGACTGATTTCAGTGAGAATCCTGGGTCCATGGGGGTTCCAATAGGCCTTCTGCAGTATGTGTGATGATTGGGATGCAGTTCAACAGATGATTCATCTGAAAAATCTGCCTTCTGCTACATTTCCAAATGATCAACTAGAAGTCAAGTTATTATTTGTTGCTCTTACAAATGGGATCAAAGACAAGACTTTAGTCTTTTGATATTGCCAAAAATATACTGTGGAACAAATGATTGGTTTTGTGGTTCAGGGTCACATATCTCACTGTTGCTGATTTGTGTCCTGCATACACTTTCAACTGCATGTTTATATATCTATCAGAAATGCGTCTTTACATACGTTTCTTTATTTACCATTAATCACTACTTTTTTATTTTCTTGTATTATTTCCTTATAATTGTATTTTTTTTTTTATCTCTCAGCTGTTTCTTTTTGGAATGTCTAACTTTATAATGCTCTGTAAATCTCAAAAATGCAACTTTATGTTTTGTTCTACATTTTTATCATGACTTTACATCTGGCAGTTGTGGATACTCTCATAGTATGACTATATATTCACAATTTCTCGTTCAACGGCTTGGATATGTCTCAGATTTTGTTTAGCATGAAGTTAAAATTGTTAATAGTTCAATGGGCTTGACATTTAGGAACAATTTGCAACATACAGTTCTGGTGTACCTCATGCTCTGTACTTGATTTTCCCCTTCCCTGACTTTTTCCCCTCTACTAACCAGACAGTAACTGATGAATGATGAAAAAGTAGCAATGCATGAATTGTGCATCACAGAGTCCTCATGCGTGGCCAGCAAATGTTCATCCTCCATCTGTCATGTTACCCTCTATCCGTCTCTCTAAATTTCTTGCACAGTCTAAAGCATTCAATGATATGGCATATGAGTTTCTTCTTTCTGATTCTGGTGTAGCAATAATTCAATTTGTCTTCTGTTTTAGGATTTCCTCATTGCACAGCAGTTTCCAGGCATCCTATTGTGCCTGAGCGTAGCTTTCTGTCCCCTGCATTTTTTCAATTACCTGTCAAGAGACTCTGACTCTCCGGGGGTTGTAATTAAATTCCATTGGTGGGGTTGCATTCTTGTGAATTACGCAATGACAGTACTGAACCCTCGGCTGTGGCCTGACAGGATAAATACGCTCAAACAGAGAAGCCTGCTTGTATGACAGCATCAGTGTTGAGCGCCAAACGGTTAAAAACTCTCTCTCACACGGGGCATGTAAGGTGAGGACTCCCAAAGGCAGTGTCGATGTCTAATCCACTTATCCAATTCTTGTGTATCCCACACCCGTAGATCCCAGCAGAACCCTTAACGTCCCCAGGAGAAGATCGCTTAAGTGGGGGGATGTGATCATGTTCGCGTTTGGTGGGAATGTTTGAAATCTATATCATGGCTTGTGAAAGTCTCTCGTTCTGCTCACCCTCAAGCGTGGGCAATTCTTTTAATGCATGGCTTTGTGAAAAGGGAAATCATCATATCAGACTTTCATGCGAGCATCCACCCTTCCCCCCATTCTTTTCTCTTTTCTCCTTCGTTTATAGTCAGCTCACCATTTTTTATGTAATGGCTATGGGGTTGTGTATCTTCATTCTGGAAGCGCACTGGGTTAACCCTCAGAAATAAAGTACATTCTATTGGACATTACTACCTTTAGGGTACACTTTTGTACCTTTAAGGTTTACTTTTGTATCTTTAAGGTATTAAAAAGTACACATTTGTACTATTTAGGTATTAATATGTACCTCTAAGAACCAGTACCTTTTTAAAAAGGTACTACCTCAGTGACAGATTTTGTATCTTTATTTCTGAGAGTGAACTTCTAGACGATCAGAAGTTTCCATCTACCCATGCACATTTTGGAATATCGCTTAAAGGGGTGGTCCACAGTATTTTTAAGGCTTGGTTGTGTTTATAAGATGAAAATCAATGTGTGCTCATGCTTTACTTGTTGAAAATCACAATATTTTTTCAAATATCTTACTCTGATTATATACAGCTACTCAGCTGACATGAAAATAACTGTCATATTTCCTAGTTCCTCTGAAAGGCCCGCCTACAAGAGACTCTGATTGGTCAGCTAACATAATGTGCTTTGATTTGCGGATCGGCTCCACGTCACCACATCACGCCCCTACAAGCACACGCTTTTGACAGTAGCTGCCATATCAGTATCAGCCTGAATGAGACAGAAAATGAAGAGCACACAGCTGAACATCATGCCTGCTCTCTAAAATAAAATCTGACAAGTGTCTTTCAGATATATTAGAAATAAGCATGTGTAAGTAATATAAAACGTTCACATATATTTTGCAAGTTTGTCATTTGAGATGTAGAGCGCAGGGAAAGCGGCTGCATAGAGAGACACTGCTGCACTGGTAAAGATTGTGGGTGTTTACAGCGGTTTGACTGATAAATTAGAATTTGTAGTTGCTATAATTTTTTTTTTTTATAATTCTCTGGAACATAATTAAAAATAAACTGTAAGCATTTCTCTCTTTGTGTGGTGTCCTTTGAAACCCAAATACAGAAACAGAACAAGCTCTGTGGAAATAGCAGTGTTTGGACGGCATTTTAGATTTCTCTACAACATTACAGCACCCCTGGCCACGCCTCTTCACTGCACGGAGTGTGTGCGCAAGGTGAATACGCGTAACCAGAAGCCCTTGTGATCTCACTAGCACAGATGTATTTTTTGTAGTCCCAAGCTTTGTTTGCTAAGCTAACTCTGTAAAAGCCAATGTCTTCCCATTGAACTTTTAGCATATTTCATTCAGAGATATTGTTTATGTTCACACAGCTACATCACACATCAACTAAAGTTTAAAGTATCATATCGTAGTGGACCACCCCTTTAAAAATGTTTAATAGAAATAGTGAAATTCACTTAAGTTTTTCAAATGTGCATATAAACTCTTAGAAAAACAATTCCAAGTACGATAAACTTTTTATCTGATAAGAAAAAGTGTGCACATTTGAAATGCACAATGGAAGCACATTTACCGAATAAATCCCAGCATCTGCATCAAAAAAGTAATGTGATTTTGTTTCATGTGATTAAAAAAAGGTGTGACAGAATAGCATTAATGAACAAACCAGCAGACCAACTACATAGCACAACATCTGAAATGAAATTTCCGCCATGAAACTCTATGCGCGCACAGGCTGATAGGTCACCTAATCTGCTCCTGTATCATTAACTGCATGGCGCAGAAGATTGGTTGCTGTAGCCAATGAGCTTGCTCCTCATCAGTTTAAATGCGCAGCATTATTTTACACTGTTAAGCTGCGGCACGTTTTCGGAGACCCCCCTCCACCCCAGCTCCACCTGTGTTTAGATCTGCTACGAAGGTAACGTATTATGATTGCAGAGCAGCGTGTTATATTCTCAGACGGCATGTCTGTGTATATACTGGAAGTAGCAGGTCTTGGTACTTGCTCTGCTATAATAATCAAAGCAGCAGCAGCATAGCAGATCTATACCGCCAAGACCAAATACATCTACATTGCTACATACATAATCAATACCATACCAAATCCCGATAGCGTTCATGACAGAAATGTTGTTTTAGTTATTCTAAAATGCCTTAGCCAATGTCTATCATCAAAGTGGTTTGGTATTATTACCTCCCAGGACTGTCTTGGGTGACTGCGCTCCTAAATTGTGGTCTCACACCTCCAAAAACCACCGCTGTGGAGAGCCCTGATAAATAAGCGACTAAGCCAAAGGAAAATGAATGAATCAATGAATGTTTTAGCACTCTACCAAATAAATGCCACAAAACAACTTAATGCCATCTAGGATATGTAATGGAATAAGTTTGTCTTGTGACAACTTTTCTTTTGTGGTCAGTTTGCTCAGTAGCTCACTTTGTACGGTGTTGTATTCGGGATGCAGAGCACTTGGGTTTAGTCGGATGAAGCATGGTTCCACAACAGAGATAAAAGACATGAAAGGTTATAGTTTTGGTCATAGTGCAGTTCTGTCTTACGTTTGCCTTTGAAACATTATTGGTTGGGTTTAGGGAAGGGTTTAGGTGGAATAAGAAATAGAGAAGAAATCACTCATCAAATAAGGCAGAGTTCTAGAACGCACCTAATTGCGTAATCGCCAACGACCAATGGTAGCTCAAAGGAATTTAGGAGTCTTGCAACAACTCTGTGATGGAGTTAAATTAGGCTTTCCGGTCTAGATGGTCAATGCATTACTTTCACTGTATCTGTTCACCTCAGGGAACGGAACAAAACCAGCCCTGTGATGTCGGACACAACAGTATTCCAAGATGGCGGCACCCTAAAATATAAAAATGGTTACATTAATTGTGTTTGTTATATATATGTTCATTAAAGTGAAAATCAATTTACAAACTAATGTAAACTTGAGGGACTGCTTCACCTCCACTTTAAGGGAGTGAGTGTAACGATGACTAGTAAGAGCTGCTCGAGTAAACCTCACTTCCCTAGCTTTAGCATTAGCTTTGCAATCTTATCATTCTTCTGGGTGTGAACAGGGTTTTGCTGTAGGTCAGTCAGCATTTAAAGATCCTGAGTTTGCTAGATGTGTTACTGTTGCCTGTAGTTTGAAGTTACTTTCATTTTCAGTAAATGTTGTGAGAGGACTTGGAAAAACATTGTAATTTCCGTAAATGTCATGTGAGTGAGATGTGTTTTCGAAGCTGTGCGTATCTGTGCTGTTTCTCAGGAATGCATCTCCTCTTCAAATGCGTTGTTTTAAAGCTGTTGCTGGTCCTGTGCCAGGAATGTCTGTCTAGATTGAAGATGTAGTACATAATGTTTGCGTAACTATACCCTGCTGTGCATATTTATGTTACACAGATTCATAAACATTCATAAAGGCTCAGAACTTCATTGTAATTGAAAACTAGTGAGACAGACGTAGTTTGATACCGTTACCTTTTTCAAAAATGTAGGGTTTAGCTTTTGCCACCAAAGTTTATGTTACAGAAAGTTTACTAAGTTTACAGTTCAGAGTCTAATGTGAAAATCCAATATAACAGAAATATATTTCTGTCCTATTCTTCACAAGTGAACTTACGGCTAACCCTCCATACAAGCCTAACCAATCTGTTAGCATTTTGGCATAAACCACCGCCAGTTTCCCATTATCCTCTGTTTTCATGGAGGCACGAGCACAGGATTGGCTTCGTATAACAGGTTTCATCCCTATGTCCCGTGGCTGACCCATCGTCTTCCTAGTAGCACTATTGGGCAAACAACACTCAGCCTTTGTCTGTGGCTCATTCGAGCTCATCAAACTTTTAGGAGTCATTCAATCAAGCAGTGCCGTCCGTCCAGGGGAGCCCGTGTTGGTGGACGAAATGGATACTGGGGCACCAGGGTCCGACTCCATTACTGAGGCCCTGTCAGGGCATGTCATCTGGGGAGTCACTGGAAAAAAGCACAGGTGGGGTTCTGGGCCATGGATAATTCAAAGGTGACCTTCTCTGATCGCTTCGTTAAAGTCTAAACAGTTTCATATCACTGGCATTATCGGATCTTATTTCATAATGGACGATCAGATATATTGATATTTTAGGGATAATATGCCATGGATATTTTAGAATGTATTACATTATATTAATACATTTGATTATATTTATTCATTGGCTCTCAACCTTGATGACTCCATGGTCCTTGTTTATATTACAAGTCATATGAAGATGTCCTCACATGAGATTTCTAGTAAACCAATTAGATTTTAACATAGTTTTTCATGTCAAATGTCAAATGTCAATTTCTGCCCAATACAATATTTTGACCATCACAATACTAGAGAAAATGAATCTTAAATGAAAAGACAGATGTTAAAACCTTAAAATTATTAAAATAAAAAATAGGACATCTGTTATATAGTATTGATCTATACTATGAGTACTTGTTTTATGTTTTAAATTATTAACTCATCTGAGGCCTTTGTTGCTCTGGATTTTATTTTATTTTATTTTATCACACTTTATTTTAATGGTCCTTTTGTTGAATTTAAGTTACATTGCATCTACGTGCCAACTAATTCTCATTAGATTATAAGTAGACTGTTAGGTTGGGGTTAGGGTTGGGGTTGGGGTTAGGCTTAGTGTAAGTTGATATTAAATGTCTGTTGAAGGAGCATATCAACTGATAATAAGCAGACAGTCTACTAATACTCAATTGGACCATCAAAATAAAGTGTTACATTTTATTTTATTATTTATTTTTTATTTTACAAAATATATTTTTGCACTATTCAACCACAGTCTAATAATTCACTTTCATTGGGATGGTATATATTCCCAATGGAGTTGTTGTTAATTTTCATTCTCCTTCTTTCTAAATCCCTAATTTAGCTTCATTTCTTTTTCTTCAGGAAGGTTCAGACAGGTTAAGCTGAGGTTGCAGAGATTTCAAGGGATCTGGTTTTCATTAGCATGTGAGTACATGCTGCTGTATGCAAATAAGTATCTTCCGTCTCTGTATCTTGGATCAAGTGAAAGCGTTTTAATCATAGTCAGAATCATATGTTAGAGGCTGGACATCTAGCAGGGCAAGGTCACTGGATCAGCGCACGTACAATGACATTTCCTTGGATTTTGTCATTAGTGGTGATCTGCTATTATAGAAAGCCATTGTTTAGAACAACACTCTCTTTAAAGAGCTTGCAAACCCCCATCGCAAAACTGCTTAACCTCAAATGCTGCTCTGTAATATCACAAACAGAGATCATACAGGGATTATATTTCAGCACAAGCTATTATCAAATGAACCTCATAACTTAAAACCACAAATCTGACATTGTTAAATAATTCTCTCAACTGTCATGCCAAAACGCAATGATAATAAAGGATGTTTTTAAGGAGTTTACATCAAATTAATTTGACTGAAGTCATTTTATTTACAAAGCAGAAGTGTCTTCATTAATGTTTCTAATAACTTGCTGAGGTTGTAATGCTAATGTGTTCTAACTCAATGCTGGTTAAAATATGGACAAACCCAACCATTGGGTTAAAAAAGTGAAATTAAAATGAATTGGAAAGAAATGTTTGGTTTTAGTGTGTGTAAAAATGCAACTTCACTTTTTCTAACCTGTACTTGATATTACAGTATATAAAATAACTAATGATGTATACATGATTTACTTGAAAAGGTGGTCAGGGAATATGCAATTAATAGTAATTTTTGTTTTGTTCTACAAATAGCAGACATGACATTACTTCATGACAATCACTACAAGTTTATATACATATATATATACACAGAACAAGAACTAACATTGGCTCATTCTGTAGATATTTAAAGGATGATATAAAAAGGGAAACAAAAAAGAAAAGAGACAAAAAAACACATCATATTCACAAAACATACTATCAAAACTAGGGTGTATAACTTAAACCTCAGAGGGGTCACTGGATTGCTCTTGAGATTTGGATTTGTCAAATAAATTAAGAAAATTACCCCAAGTAGCCAACTTTTTTTATGGAGCTAGTCCTTAAAAATCTGAGTCTCTCCATCTGAATAACAGATACTGTATCACGTAGGAAAACCAATTCTGGAATGAAGAGGGGAAAGTTGATTTCCAGTTGTTAAGCACTAGTCTTTTAGCCACCACCATGCCTTGCATTAAAGACTTTTGCTTTGTTTGAGGGAGAGAAGCCAAAGATGGCAGTCAAATATGTTTGTCCAGAATCTATTCCGTAAGGGACAGAGCCAAAAGGCGGAAGCAACCAAGTCCTCTGCTATCTTGCATCTATTCCACATCGGTGAGACAGAAGGAAAACTTTATGTAGCTTGGCTTTAGTATAGTGTAAACGATGTATGGGTAAGACTTTATTTTGATGGTCCCTATTGCACATTTTGTTAATTCTCATTTGAGTATTAGTAGACTGTCTGCTTAATATCTGTTGATACTGCTCCTTCAACAGACATTTAACTAATTATAAGAAACTTTGCAAGTACATGTCAACTTGCACTAACCCTAACCCCAATCTAACAGTCTACTTATAATCTAATAAGAAGTAGTTGGCCTGTAGATACAATGTATTTTAAATTCAACAAAATGCGCTAAAGGGACCAGTTGGTGTCTGCTGTTGATTTAGCATGACTGTATTGAAGTCAAACATCATAAGATATCATCAAACACATGTTTTTCTGGACAGAATTTGAAATTAGGAATTTTAGACTTCACAGAATGCCTGATTTGCAAATAACAGAAAAAAGTGTAAATGAGGGAGATCAAATTTTTCCTTTAATTGACTGAAGGAAGCAAAACTCCTCGACATTTAAATCCTTGATAAAACACAAACTGTTTTCCTTCCAAACAAAATAAGTTTTTCAGTCCATGCAGGTAAGAAGGAATGATTCTGACAGATTGGTGCGTATACAGAGGTCTCTGGTAGGGTTAGGGTTTTTCAACAAAACAGCTTAGAAAACAACATCGCCGTTAGGGACAACCCTAAAGCCAAATTGGCTGACATCACTCCTAAATGTATTAAACTCCTTAAAATTAGACTACACAATGCTGGAGTTTTACTTCAGAAGAGTTGGGCAATCTACATTTGGTGGAAAAACCGTTCTTTTAATCACGACAAATTGTTGTTTTCTGCACACAAAAAAAAAGATAAAATGCTACAAATGTTTGTTTTTTTTAATTTGTGGACAATGATTTTATAGAAAAAAACAAATATTAACTCAAACCTTCAGTATATCCATAGGGATTTTCATAGAAATTTCAAGTGATAACCTTTTTCTTTTATAGCTGTATGTATTTTAGTGATGTTTTATAAACAAATTTCTTGAGAAGCATGATCAGTTTTGACGAGGCAATAATTCATTATTGACAATCATTCTATTATTCAATCAGCTTCAGACCAAACTTTTATTGTCAAGAATATCCATACCTCTGTTTTCTCTCAATTTCAGCATTCCTCCACCACCCCAACTCCACACTTTTAAACCCAATACCTTCAAAATCGGAGGTGGTGTGCATTCTGGAGCTGGGTTAGACACTGTGCTTGGACCCCTTTCTCTCTCTCTCTATCCTGATAAGGAAAATAACACAAGCTAGGGTGTCTTTCCAAGCTCAGAGCTCTCTTTCCAGACTAAATGGCAAATACACATGTTCTAATCAGTCAAATATCTGTGAACTCGTGAAATGCTATGTGTTTACTCTTTATCTTTAGCTCCCTTTTCAAAAATGTCTTTCTTTTTCATTTCATTCATCTGTTCAGTTTTTTTATATATTTATAATCTAAAATTGCACCAATATTTCAGAATATTACTGCTCAAATGACATGCTGATTCCATTCCATTTGACTAACCTTTATGATATCACAGACGATTGGGAATTCACTTCATTTCGCTCTGCCATTATTACTTTTGTGCACCAAGAAGCATAATGCATCCTCTCCGGCACTAAACTATGAAACCGAATTATCTTTACATGATTAACATTTGGGTATAATTGTGGCAGCACAATAGCATGTACCGGATTTGCTCATCGATCTGTGGGTCTCGTTGCTGTTGTGGATCAATTAGAGAAGTCAAGGCCATCTGAGACAGGAGACTGAGCCGTTTCCCCACCGAGCATCCAGAAAATGACTTAAATGGATTATTGTGTGCATGATCACATTACACTGACCACAGCCCTGGCAAAGAAAAGCTCAAACTCGATTTCAAAGCTTTGTAGATCACAGACCAAAGATCACTAACATCTATTGTCCAACAATAATGAAAGATATTCATACCAATTATATTCATTTGGGTCATTAATATCCAATGCCTCTTTTTTTGTGCAGATGCTGGAATTTCAGCTGTGTCATTTAAAAATCTTAATATATTCCATTGCTTTCATTTATTTGCATTTGTTTAATTTAATGAAATTTTTAAATATAATGTAATGCAGTTAAATAAATGGGTGTGCATGATCACATTAGACTGACCACAACCCTGGCAAAGAAATACTAAAAAAGCCACTTTTAAAAATCACTAACATCTATTGTCCAACAATAAAGAAATATACACACACCAGTTACATTTAGGTGGGTTATACAGTAAATATGCAATACCTTATCTGTTTTTGTTTGTTTTTTGCCCAGATGTTGGAATTTTATCTCCCATATTTACCATTTACATGAATGAAACTTTAAAAAATTTAAAACCCGCTCCTAAGAAAATTGGCCACTGGTAATTCTTCCATCCAAATACATTAATGAAAAAGTGTAGTGTTATTCTTAAACATTTTAAATGGATGTGTGCATGGTCACATTAGTGTCCAAAAACCTGCAAAAATATTAAAGCTTAGTTTAAAAGTGGATGAAAGACCACGTTTTCAACAATAATGAAAACCATTTATTTTGATTCATAATAAATGTCCAAAGCTTTGTTGTTTTTCCACAGTGACTGCAGTTTCACCTGTCAGTATGTCTGATAATATATATATATATATATATATATATATATATATATATATATATATATATATATATATATATATATATATATATATATATATATATATATATATATATATATATATATATATATATATATATACATATACATATACAGTTGACGTCAGAATTATTAGCCCTCCTGTTTATTTTTTTCCCCAATTTCTGTTTAACGGAGAGAAGATGTTTTCAACACATTTCTAAACATAATTGTTTTAATAACTCATTTCTAATAACTGATTTTTTTTATCGTTGCCATGATGACAGTAAATAATATTTGACTAGATATTTTCAAGAGACTTCTATACAGCTTAAAGTGACATTTAAAAGCTTAACTAGGTTAATTAGATTTACTAGACAGGATAGTGTTATTAGGCATACTGTGATTTCTTTTTTGCTCTGTTTAACATCATTTGGGAAATATTTTAAAAAGAAAAAAAATTCAAAGGGGGGCTAATAATTCTGACTTTCACTGTAGATATTACGCTAAAGAATCATTCAAAATACTCTAAAGTGACGTTGGTGAAATAGTAACGGTTTCTGCTGTTTTGACGTCAGCTGCAGATGTGAATGAATGGTGGAGGAAAGTAGTTCCTCCTACAAAAAGGTTTTTAGACTCCGTGTTTGATTCTCTTCTTTATATACACAATTACGTTGTCGAACTGTTGTATAAACGCAATATCACACTCATAGCAGTGAGATATGGCTGTATACCATCACTGGTGGGACACTAAGACACTCGGCCTGCAGCCTTGTGCCAAAGCACGCCTCCCACCATTGTCAATATACAGCCATATGGCACTGCTATGAGTGTGATATTGCTCATAGAATTTTAGTCATATCCATTGCTTTTGCTTGTTTGAATTTTATATTAACAAGATTAATATAGAATATATTTGGCCAAAATGTAAATGAAATGACTTAATCCAGTTTCTCGAAATTGGCTCTCAATAAACCATTTAAATAATTAAAAACACAACATTACATCATATTTTTAAATTTGTTTATTTGGATTACAACAAAATTATAACCCAAATAAACAAACTCAAATATGATGTTATGTTGTGTTTTCAAGTGTTTTAAGTGGATTATTGTGTGCATGATCACGTTGGACTAAAAAAAATGTTACAACATGATTTCAAAGTTTTGTAGAACACAAACCAAAGATCACTAACATTTATTGTTGAACATTAATGAGAGCAATTCATATTCAGTTGGTTCATTAAAATTCAGTGCCTCATTTCTGTTTTTTTTTCCCCAAAATACTGGAATTTCCCCTTTCCCGAAATGGTCAGACAGCTGAAGTGGTTTAATCTCAGAAAACACGTCAATTTATCGATTTTTAAAAAGATGGCTTCATTCCAGCGCTTCTATTTTTTGTATTTATTTACATGAATGCTGAAATTTTACATTTAGCCTACCAAAAGGTCAGACAGCTGAAGGGTTTAAAAGCCAGTCTTGGCGCTGGCATCTAGAGACGAGGTAAAAAAGCACATGACGAATAAGCACGGGTCGTAAAACGCAACACAAATCGTTCTCGTGGCTCTCTCTTTGTATTTAGGTATGCAGAAGGATATATTGCTGCTAATAAAAGTGATATTGCTTTGATCCAAATTTATGACGGCCATTATGCTTGGCCTGTTGGAGAATGCTTTAGCGGTCTCATCAGCAGAAGGATTGTCTAATACTGAGTGCTGTTGGTGTGGTAATAATGGGAAACACTCCAAGGATGATATTAGGGTTACTTGTCATTCAGCTGAAGCCTTTTTTATTCAGACCACAGGAACCGTCCCGCTGGAGTAACCTGCCGATAAGTGCATTGCTCAAGGGCGCTGTGGCAATAGGGCAGAATTGCGATTGTATTAAGTCATTAAGTAAGTGGACCTGAATTTATAACCCTTATGCTAATGGCAGAGGTCCCAGATTAGAATATAAGTATTTGTCAGATTGGACAGGAACTTATAACCTTGGTATTGCATAGTAATATCAACATTATCTGCTGCTGTGTGGTGATCAATCCCAGATCAATAGCTATCTTTCCATCAAAACTTATGCACAAAATTAGAGCACATTGGTTTTATTCTGCGTTGAAGATAATAAATTGTCACTTTCTGGAAATTAGTTAACAATTCAAAACTAAATGGCACCTATTTTACCCCCTTTTTCAAGATTTAAGATCAGTTTTTGTGTCTCCAGAATGTGTCTGTAAAGTTTCAGCTCAAAACACTCATCAGATTATTTATTACACCTTTCAGAACACAATGTAGCTGTTTTTGTTGCCTGCGCCTTTAATGCTAGTTCCAACACAATCTCACGGCAATTCGTAACTTTTTGACTTAGTGGCTAATTCGTACAATTTAGTATGATTTGCTCATCCCCCAATGACGGTTGGGTTTAGGGGTGGGGTTAGGTGCCACGCCTCCTTTTTAAAATCTTACAATTTCATACAGCTGAACTCGTACGAATTCGTACGAATTAGCCACTAAACTGACAAAACGTAAAATACTTACGTTTTCTCGTGAGATCAGGCTGGCTAGTTCCCACATGCCTGTCAGTGTGTCTCTGTCTCCGTCAGATAAACAGCAGAGTGACAGACCTGAAGGAAGCAGATCTCTCTTAAAGTTTGGGAGAAATACTAAAGTAAGAACTTTCCCAATGATTATTTGATGTATTTGTTGTGGAGTTAATTCAAGCCTTTCTGTGACGAGTCACACACACAATGTCATTACAAAGTTCACACACAAAGAGCGCGCACGTTTAATTTTGCACTGTTTTTGCACGGCAAATGTGACAGGATACACATTATTATCCACTGCTGTATGAATATCCGTTATGTTAATGTACAAAATAAACCTGATTTAACATCCACAAACCGGGATTGAAGCGTCTTCTTTTATAATTGTACTGACATTCGGCTCAGTAATGTCAGCAAAAACTCATTCTTGACCACATTTGATGATGACTGATGATCACAGAGAGCTGAACACATATTTTAATCCCGGTTGCTTTGCGCACATCCTGTCTTGTTGATACGATTATACGCGTTACTACGGAGACATGTTAACACCTGGCTGTCAATCAATTTGGTGGGCGGGGAAACCGCACTGCTACGTCACGTTGCAGTGGGCCTCAAAACGGCTTAAAAGACTTATTGTCTTTACATCACTCCAATATGACTGTGGACACTATACCTACACACAGTTCTGACCAAAAGATGATTTACATCATAGGTGCCCTTTAAAAATTAGGGTTCCTGCAAGCAGGGCAACCGCTCCTAGTTCTTTTTTTTACCATACAAAAAGCACTTTGCCTCAGAATGGCTCACACCAAACAAATGATTAAAAATTATAGTGTTTTTTACCTTTATGGGACAGGACAATATAGGAGTGTGTGTGGAGCAAAGATATGGGAAGGATTGACAAAGAACCTCAAAATGAATCAAACTAAGGTTGTTTTGATCATGGACATTTGCTTAGATGTTTTCAGAATTATTAAAAAGCATTTAAGATGATGTGATTAAGATCAGTGCTCTGGTTTGCCAGGTATTGTACATTATTATGTTTTCTGTTTGTTGTGTTAAATTCTGAATAATGCATTAAAGTATGCGAATGGAAACAGACTGTACCTGTATTCCTGTTTCATTCCTTTACTTTTTAAAACTTTTCACATGTTCTCTGAGACACAGTGGCACAGTAGGTAGTGCTGTCGCCTTACAGCAAGAAGGTCACTGGTTCGAGCCTCAGCTGGGTCAGTTGGCGTTTCTGTGTGGAGTTTGCATGTTCTCCCTGTGTTCGTGTGTTTTTCTTCCGGGTGCTCTGGTTTCCCCCACAGTCCAAAGACATGCGGTACAGGTGAATTGGGTCGGCTAAATTGTCCATAGTGTATGTGTGTGGATGTTTCTCAGTGATGAGTTGCAGCTGGAAGGGCTTCCGCTGTGTAAACACGTGCTGGATAAGTTGGCGGTTCATTCCACTGTGGTGACCCCGGATTAATAAAGGGACTAAACCGAAAAGAAAATGAATAAATGAATGTTCTCAACTGATGAAATTGCACAGAAAACGAGCGCATTAACCCAGCATCTGTGTGTGTGTGCGTGCGTGCGTGCGTGCATGCGTGTGTGTGCGTGCGTGCGTGCGTGCGTGCGTGTGTGTGTGTGTGTGTGTGTGCGTGTGTGTGTGCGTGTGTGTGTATGTGTGTGTACCAGTCATCTTGTTGGGACCTTATATTTTATTTATTTTTTGGTGCCGATAAGAATAATGGCTGTGGCACGGTGGCTCAGTGGTTAGCACTGTCACCTTACAGTAAGAAAGTCACTGGTTCCAGTCACGGCTGGGCCAGTTGCCATTTCTGTTGGAGTTTACATATTCTCCGCATGGTCATGTGGAGTTTTCTCCGGGTGCTCCGGTTTCCCCCTCAGTCCAAATACATGTGCTATATGTGAATTGGATGAACTAAATTGGACGTAGTGTATGAGTGCGTGTGAATGAAAGAGTGTATGTGTGTTTCCCAGTGTGTTTCCCAGTACTTGGTTGTGAAAGGGCATCCACTGTGTGAAATATATGCTGGAATAATTTGTGGTTCATTCCGCTGTGGCAACCTCTGATAAATAAGGGACTAAGCTGTGAATAAATATAATAATAATGAATGAATGAATGAATGAATGAATGAATGAAGAATGGCTCATAAATCTTACAGAACGAAGCATTTAGAAAATATAAATCTACAGGGGTTGGGTTTTATAATGTTAAAGAAAGGGCACAGTATGTAGTCTGTGCAGTATTAAAATGAATACATCTTTGGCAATTGACTTTACTCACAGTTTTGTCCAATTTTGGTTTTTCCAGTTGCTCACACAGACAGACACCCACCCATCTTATAGAACCCCCCAAAAAACACAGTCTTTTCTCAGTCTATTTTTAGACTTATTTTGTTTTAGAACTGGCCGCTGGTAATTCAGTTGTAATTTAAATAAACATCAGTTAAAATTAAAACTTTTATATCAGTTGGATGCTGATTTGTTGCTCACTGTAAACTATTCTAATGTTAATTTAACTGCGTTTCAAAATTTTGAAGAAATATTGATGTCTTGTTTGGATTTAGGCTGTTTTGCTAAAAACTCACTTTAAGGTAAGCAGATCTCTGTGTTTAAAAAATGGAAATTAATCTTTTCTTCAAGCAGTTCACCAGGGATTAGTTTGAAAGTCAAATGTTTTGTAAATGCCTCTCCACTGACAAAAAACATTCTGACATTGACACTTGCCAGGTTTTGTCCATTAAATGCCCTTGTATGTAGGGCTAATTTCCTTACCATCATCCTTAGTCTCTGCTGCTATTTTTAAAAAGTAATTTTGGAGTTAGTAATGGAGACTTGAGTGCTGATAGCAGATTAATGACATTTTTAAGAGATCTTAAGCATATAAATGATCTCAGTTTGTGTGTCTTTCTGCAATAACATCTCTACTTACAGCAAATCTAAGTTTAACTGCTTTAAGTGTAGTGATGGTACTGATAAAGTTGTGGGCCCATGCTAACACTTTGTTTTTTTCAAATATATATTTTATGGAACGTTTTTAATGCAAAAACATGTCAGAAATTTACATTGAGTAATAAGATAACATCTGTCAATCATATCATTTGAATGCGTTCTGTGAATGAACGTCGCCTCGTTGTTCCATCCCAAAGAGGGAAGAAATCACTTTCCCGAACTCTCACATTCAATCTGCCCAGTTGGTGGAATGAACTCCCTAACTACATCAGAACAGCAGAGTCACTTGCTGTCTTTAAGAAACGACTAAAAACTCAACTGTTTAGTCTCCACTTTTCCTCCTAATCTGCAATTGCCTCTCTGGCTATACCACTAACTGAGCCCTCTTTCTCTCTCTCTCTCTCTCTCCCTCTCTCTCTCTCTCTCTATAAAAAAAAAAAAAAAAAAAAAAAATTCTACTAATGTTTTGCTTCTTAGACTTTTACACGCCTGAAACTTGTCTATAGCGCTTGTTCACTGCTGCTCTTATAGTTGTGTAAATTGCTTCCTTGTCCTCATTTGTAAGTCGCTTTGGATAAAAGCGTCTGCTAAAAATGACTAAATGTAAATCCTGGCTACCACATAAAAAAAATATAAAAATTACAATAAGAAAATTAAGTTCAATTGCAATCAAATAAAAAAAATTAAAAAAAGGAAAAATAATAATAAGGACATAAAATGTATTAAGCAATGTGTAAGTGTTTGGACCCACATAGGCACATAACTAACGCACTCTGTGCTGGAATTAAGACCAGCTTTTAGTCTATTTCAGTTCCTCAAAATAGCATTGGTCAACAATACGCCTTGACACACCTCCTTTTTAGACCAACACGCCCATGAGTCCACAAAATGCCCCAAAGGGATTTGTTATTTAAACAATGTGGTGCAAAACATGAAAATTAGGGTTGCATTGGTCTAAAAATAGCAACAAATCGCACCAAACACATCATGTGGTTTATTGCGCCGAGTGTATGATAGCACCCTAAGTCTTAGAGACTTCTAAGTCTAAGACTTCCGATAAAATCTGAAAGGTTTTTTCATCATTGCTGTGGAAAAAGCCTCAAGTGGAATTATGCTGCAGACTGCAAGCAGCCATTGATTTAAATTGGGAGTTTCTTTATTTTCCCAGAGATGGGTTGCAGCTGGAAGGGCATCTGATGCGTAAAACATGTGCTGGATAAGCTGGTGGTTCATTCCGCTGTGGCAACCCTTGATTAATAAAGGGACTAAGCCGAAAAGAAAATTAATGAATGAATGGATGAGTTTCTTCATTAAACCACTTTACAAAGACACATTTAACAATACTTTGTTATGTGTCTGCATTTGTGCATCCATTTAAGAGAGAGAGCAAGCATTAATATGATTTACTTAGATAATTTCTAATTTTGTGGTAAAAACACAGAAATAGTTTGCCATTTTTGTCTTTTAAAGTGCCCTGAAAGATGCAGCCTTGTTTAATGTGTTGACATAATTTCCACTGAAACAGGAAGAGAGGTCTTTATTTTTAATAAGCCCCTCCCCTTTTCTGAATACCCAATAGCCTCCTCCTGAAATATAGCATTCTGTGTAGAATTCAAATGGGTCCTGTGTGCTTTGTAGCCTGTCATTTGATTTACTGCTCTCTTATAGAAAATAGTAACTGTGTGAATATGTGACCAATTACAGTCACTGATTTAGCATCTATGTATATTGTATGGGGCAGGGCACTTCATATTACAGGGAGCATTTGATTGGACAGAGAGTGAAAAAAAGATGAATTGATATCATCAAAATCATTGATCAGCGTATGCAGAAGTAAGAGACAGTACATTTTGAATGCATAGTTTTTGTGATTATGTTAGAGCAAGGTGTTACTTTTGGTTTTCTGTTGTGTGTCAATGTGGGTTTTGGTTATTTTGCTGTTTGGGGACCATTGAAATAACTGAAATGATTCAGCGGTGACATGAAACTAATGTGGTTAAAACCTGCCTTGAACTATTTAGGCGTGTGTTTCCTGAAAAATAATGTCCCACACTAGAACATTCATCAGCCAATCAGAGTCAGGCATTCAACAGCACTGCAGTATACACGGTGTTGAGGAGGAAAAAAAATGGGCCACAGGGCATCTCGCTGTTTAAATGCGGTCTGGGTCAAATGAACAAGGAAGAATTTGGATGACATTTTAATTCACTCCCCTTTGCGGACAAAAACACACAAGCATTATAAAAAAGGCAGCACAGTAATGTCACCCTAGCCCTTGAAAACAAAAAAAGTGATTACAAAGACAAACTGCAACCCAACAAAACCAGGCTAGCACTAAAACCGCCCTCTGTTTGAGTTGTATGACCTCCAAACTCTGTTTCCAGCACGCCTGGCTTCACCTTTAGAATTATTTTGAGTGCCTCTTGACATAATCTCAGCCTCTGACATCGTTTCTTTTTCCTGAAAAGAGTTCTTTGTGTCATTGTGCCAGAAATGAACCACTCCTCCCGGCGTCAGATCCTTGTGAGTTACGTTACGCTGCGAACATTGCAATTCCCCTCCCCCGTCAACCTCCCTATATCTGTCTTGCTTTTCACTCCTCGGTTTCTTGCTCATCTGAGAACACAGCTCTTTTGTTTCAAAAATCTCACCAGTTTTTTCCCCCCGGGGTTGAACTTTGTGATATTCTAATTGCTTTCCACTATTTTCAGCAACTTCCACCTCCCACCCCCAATCTTTCTCTCTCTCTCTCTCTCTCTCTCTCTCTCTCTCACCACCCCCTCCCTGGCCTTTGAAGGTGGGCAGAAATAGCGCATGTTGCTTGTATCTACAGTGTGCCTTTCTAGACAGAAAAATGAGCCACCATTAATGAAAACAGATTAGTTTTATGACCCATTTGTGTCTGCATCAGGCCTCCTATGACTCAATCTCATCTGGTGGATTTACAAAGATCATTCCTCGCTGGAAACCTGTTGGCTTTTAGTTTATTGGATTTTGATGATACAATCAAACAACACTAGCTATGTTTCCATCCAAAGAAGCAACTTTAGCGTGTGCACTAAACTGTAATATCACATAAAACATTTGGGAATAAAGCAGTTTCCATCTAATGAGTCAAAGAGAACAAGATTGACTCAGTCCCATTTTTTTCAGGGGTCGCTGAACAGCCAACTATTCCGCCATATGTTTTACACCACAGATGCCCTTCCAGCTACTACCCAGTACTGGGAAACACCCATAGAGTCTCTCATTCACACATGTACTCATACACTACGGCCAATTTAGTTTATCCAATTCACATATAGCGCATGTCTTTGGACTGTAGGTGAAACCTGAGCACCCGGAGGAAACCCATGCGAACACGTGGAGAACATGCAAACGATAAATGGTAAATTACTTGAGCCTCAGAAGATGAACAAAAATGCTGTGGGCACAGTTAAAACACTGTTTTAGAGGTACTGTTTTCTGTAGCCACTCAAGGTAATAGTATCCAACCACTTTGATGACAAGTTTGGCTAAGATGTTTTAGAATGACCAAAACAATATTTGAGCTGTTTTGTAATGTAATTGGTTCACAGGTTTGTCCATTACCCGTGCTCCAGTTCTGATTGAAAAATGAATCGTCGTTATGTTGTAGAAATTGACTACTTGTGCCAGTTCAAACAAAATCACATGCTCATGTTTTAATGCTCATGCTGGAATTTATTCAGTAATGGTGTTTTCATAGTAGTTTATAGATTTTTTTCTAATTGTATAAAAGGTTTATCACTTTGATAAACTAGATTTTTAAGCAATTCATGTGCATCTGTGAGGTTTTTTTATGTGATGCAAACTGTACATAAAAATACATGGATGGAGTCCTTCATTAAAACTGCATTTTATTTTGTGGCTTGTTTTTACTTTTAATAGCAGAATGAAAAAGTGTCATTTGTAAGGCTTGGTATTACGAACGGGCAGCACTGTCGGCTCACAACAAGAAGGTCGCTGGTTCGAGTCCTGGCTGGGCCAGTTGGCATTTGTGTGTGGAGTTTGCATGTTTTCCCCGTGTTGGCGTGGATTTCCTCTGGTTGCTCCAGTTTCCCCCACAGTCCAAAGACATAGGTGAATTGAACTAAATTGGCCCTAGTGTACACTGCAAACAATTCTGTTATTTAACTTTTTTTCCAGCCGCTGGGGTGGCGGAAAAAGAAACGTAAAATAACAGCAGTTAAATTACAGAAATTTACCGTAAAATGTTCATGCATTAATTTTCTTTTCGGCTTAGTACCTTTATTAATCTGGGGTCACCACAGCGGAATGAACTGCCAACTTATCCAGCATATGTTTTACACAGCGGATGTCATTCCAGCTGCAACCCATCTCTGGGAAACATCCATACACACTCATTCACACTCATACACTACAGACAATTTAGCCGACCCAATTCACTTGTACCGCATGTCTTTGGACTGTGGGGGAAACCGGAGCACCCGGAGGAAACCCAAGCGAACGCGGGGAGAACATCCAAACTGCACACAGAATCGCCAACTGACCCAGTTGAGGCTTGAACCAGCGACCTTCTTGCTGTGAGGCGACAGCACTACCTACTGCGCCACCGCGTCGCCTACCATAAAATAACAGACATTAAATTACAGAAGCTTACTGGAAATTTATTGTTATTTTTATAATTTAACATTATTTTACAGTAATTTCTGTCATTTAAAGCCCATTATTTAAAAAAAATTCCCGGCACCTCAGCTGCCAAAAAAAAAAAAACGTAAACGTACAATATTGGAATTTTTTTACAGTGTAGCCTATGTGTCAATGTGAGAGTGTATTGGTGTTTTCCAGTACTTGGTTGCAGCTGGAAGGGCATCTGCTGTGTAAAACGAATGCTGGATAAGTTGGCAGTTCATTTTGCTGTGGCAACCCCTGATGAATGGTATTTCGAACAGTTTGGCGATTCAATAGCTATCTATTAGTGACACTGTTGGCCTCATAGTTTTGTGCTTGCACTTACATGTACTGAACATGATCCAATGCACAATACACTTTAGTGAACTGTTTTTCAATGCAAGTAAAAAGAATTTCAAGGTGACACTGCACTCACAAACAAAGTTAAACACATAAATATGTGAGAAAACCGCAGTTAAAAAGCATCTAATCACAGTGATGTGAATATGTTTGCACACTCGTACATAGATCCGTCTACGTAAGCCTATAAGTATTTTAAATATATAATTGGTAACAGTAGATTGTACTTGTAAGATATAATTACAAGTACTTAATCTTTGGAAGCTCTGGTTAAATCACACCTGGTAATCTGGTTACACCGACATTACATGTCATTGGACTCCAGAGGAAGAAGTCACTCAATCCCTCCAGAGGCAAAAGGGGCAGAGAGGCTCCAGAGGAGGTGTTAATTTTGGCGCATGCTTTAAAAACCGTCCCGTCGAAACCTTGACTATGGAGACCTGTTGCAACCAAAGGCTGCCAAGCGCTAACCCCATTAAAATTCCTTTTTTATGACCAGTTGCCAACCTGGCTGAGATCTGAATTGGATTTGGCCGCCATACAAGGAGGCTAATCAAACCCCGGGCTCCTGAGCAACTGGACTGATCTTGTTGCTTTAAATTAGAGCTATAATTTCGTCTTCAGGAAAGGGCTTTTGAGCTGACCAACATTGCAGCTCTAATATGAATTAACTGTTTGTTCTCACTGCCGTCCTCCTGAGATTTCTGTTTTTTGGTTTGTTTTTTGGTACAAACTATGCCCAGGGGGTGTGACGCCCCGAGCCATCCCTGAACCCAGGATTGAAAAATAACCACAAGAGTGCACAGGGGCCCATTAAACACCCCTCTCCCATTTATCATGGCACAACAACAGGAGCAGCTGTGCACTTGAGCTCACACTCACACACAGACACACACACATATCCATCAGCAACATGTGATAATGGCCACAACGATTGCCAAACCACGCACAGAGAGGGTGGACAGCCAGGACCCGGGGAGAAAGATGATCTTATTAAGTGTCAATGTGGTACGGGGAGGCTGTACGTGAGGCAGCTGACACATTCTGAGAATGGCTGGCATTGTGTCCTTGCTGAGTGATGGCAATAATCATAAGGATGGCAACAACACGAGCACCAGAGCACTCTTCAGCTGATGCGTTCCAAAAACAAGACAATCAAAAAGACAGAGATGGATATTTGACAAGGAAGACCTCACTCGGCCTACCCCAGAGTGATTATTCAATGTACTTACTAAGTATTGCTCTAAAAATGACCAAAGATAAAATAATGCTGTCAAAACATTGATGTAAAACACTGTTATATGGATCACTGGCCAGTAGTCGGTGATGTCACTTTGTAAAGAAACCCAAAGCGCACTATACATACAGTCCTGCAGTCCATCATTGCACTTTTTATTCATTAAAGGGCACCTATGATCAAAATCATCATTTGTAAGCTGTTTGGACAGAACTGTGTGTAGGTAAAGTGTGTCCACAGTCATAATAGGGTGATATAAAGACAACAAGTCTCTTTTTTTTTACTTCCTGACGTTAAAATAGGATCCAAATCCCTCCCATTTTAAAGCTCACCGCAATATGAAGTAGGGGTGTGGTTTCCCCGCCCACCAAAATGATTGACAGCTGTGTATTACAAGCATTTAAGGCACAGGCAACAAAAACTGCTACAATGTGTTCAGAGCAGAAAATCCAATATTCTAAAAGGTGTAATAAATAATCTGATGGGTGTTTTGAGCTGAAACTTTACAGACACATTCTGGAGACACAAAAGGCTTATCATAAATCTTTTTAAAAAGGGTCAAATAGGTGCCATTTAAGAGTTTGAAATGGTCAGTCCTGGGTCATGCTAAACCCCCGATAAATGGAATCCTGAGTTTTCTGTGATCACTTTTCACACTGCTCGTTGTGAATTTACCAGGGGTTAACAGACGTTTCACATTGTACATTCCTAAACCCTGAGTTAGCTTTCTTATTTGCATATTTGTGGTGCCACTGTCACTGATTGGACAAACCTTTTTACATGGCATCTTCTTATCAGTTATAAAAAATGTCACCGCGTAGGTCTTTAGCCTTTAGTGTTTTAAGCCTCATGAGATGCACAAAGGCAAGAAAACAAAGACAGAAATAAGAATGAATCAAAACAAGGAGCAAAATAGTCATCTTTCTGAAAAAAAATGTATCAAATTCTAACACCACTTTCAGATTAAAGAGTATCTATGATGAAAATCAACATTTGTAAGCTGTTTGGACGGAACTGAGGGTTAGTATAGCGTGTCAACAGTCATACTGAAGTGATAGAAACACAGCAAGCCTCTTTTTTCAGATTTCCTGACGTCCCACTAAATTGATTGAGAGGCACCATGTTATGATAATAACATGTATACACATGTCCACAGAACTTTTTTTTTTTTGCAAATAAACTGGGATTCAAATATTTGTTACAACTCTCTGTGATTTTCATAAGTTTTATAAGTTTAAAACATTTATAAAACAGAGTGTTTGTAATAAAGTCAGTAAAAAAAGTAATTCTTAACCGCTATAATCACTATGGCCGCATGGTTTCAGCAAACGCTAATATATGTGTGTGTGTGTGTACTGCAAACAGCATTTGTGTGAGACTCATCACATCAGAAAGGCTTGAATAAACACCAGAAATACATCAAATAAACCTACTTGGTATTTTTGATTAATGAGCTGTATTTCAGCTTAATCCGAGTCTGTCTCTATCACTGACTGCTGTTTATCTGATGAAACGCATGATGAGAAGCAGACACACATGTGGGAGCGGTGGGTGGGGAGAAGCAGGTCATTTTCATTTAAAGCCACAGGCTACAAAAACAGCTACAGTATACTCAGACACCAAAATTGGCAGATTCTGGAGGCTATAATAAATAATCCGATGGGTATTTTGAGCTGAAAATTTACAGACACATTCTGGAGACACCAGAGGCTTTATCTTTAGTGGTAAAATAGGTGCCTTTACCCAGGGTTAAAAGCAGCCTTTATTTTGATGGTTAATTTGTTGAATTTAAGTTACATTGCATCTACATGCGAACTAATTCCCATTAGATTATAAGTAGACTGTTAGGTTGGGGTTAAGGTTAGTGTAAGTTGACATGTACTTGCAAAGTTTCTTATAGTCAGTTAAATGTCTGTTTAGCAGCAGTGTCAACAGATATTAAGCAGACAGTCTACTAATACTCAAATGGACCATCAAAATAATTGTTACCAAAAGCAGTGTTTAGAATAACAATAACCTGGGGTTAAGCACAGTGTGGAAAGCCCTATTAAGTACTTACGCATGTCTATAAACTGGATACGGCTTTTTAAAATTGTATTTTTGTAGTTTGGATGGAAATAACTGCATCTTTTCAAAATTCTGTTGTTCTAAATGTGTTGTCATTTGTTGTAAAGTTTTAAAAGTGTGAGCTAAAGTCACTGATCTGTGGAATTGTAAAATATACAATTTAAATTATGAGAAGTAAAATGGATTTTAGCATTTTAGCATGAAATCTAAATGTAAATTATTAGTATTATTATTATTTTACAAGCCACAATTTACGAGAAATATGAGCAATTAGGAACTCAGACTGTGAGATTTACATTTTAAATGATGCTATGGCCACCCATTTCAATTCTCTGAGGCAGAAGTTTGCTTCAATACAGAATAGGATGACTGTACTTTAAATAGATTTGAACCGGCTTTGCCACTTCCCACAACTCATATTTCATTTTCAGTTCCTTTTTCCCATGACAATGAAGAAATGACTAAAACGCAATGAACTAAAAACAACAATAAGGGGAAGAGCTATTGTTAGCCTGGATCGCAGTAATATCACCAGGTCCCATGACTCGGTTGTCTAGTGGACTTAGTCTGCTGTGCCTCTTCATCCATAACCCCGACAGAATCTTCAAAACAATAGAAGTGCAGGTCCAGTAAAAGCTAGAAAGCATCATTACTTCCACTTGTCTCTGTTTAATACTCAAGCATCACCATTGGCTACAAGTGCTGGCCGTAGATTCTGGCCCTATTCTTTATTTACTCTACCTCCACAGAGTAGCACATCTCCATCATCAGTCAGTCGCATAGTTACATGACGTGAACATGGGAGCTCTGCTCAACTCCCGATGATCCTTCAGAGCCTACTGGAAAAGGGAAAGAGCGGCTACCCGTGAGACTGGAATTCACGGTTGCTAGGAAACGTGATGGAACATGAATATCACACGTCAGAAAGCTCAGCACGGTGGTAAATAGTTCCCTGAGATGAGATGCACACATATCTCCCTCGATACAGCGAGCCGCTTCTGCCTCATTGGTCTCCGGCACCATCGCTTCACATTTGTTTGCATTGTGAATGAGCCTTTGCTCATTCCTCAAACTCGAAGTTACCTACATGTGATGACTTCAAAGGCCTATCGCCGTTTGTGCACAGCCTGTTAACAATGAAACACTCAGGCAGTGTTTGCATTTCAGCTACAGCTACAAAATCTCTTGTGGATCCAACGCGGGGAACTCTGGATATGTTTCAACATGACCTTTTAAGGAGACTGCAGTGGCCCGATAGAATTAAGGACTGTGAGCATCCTGCTTTTGAGGGGGCGTTTACACAACGCCGTTTTCAACTGAAGATGGAACGCTTTTATGCATTTTGGCAATGCTGTTTTGGAGACATTGAAATGCTAACTTGTGAAAATAAAAGCCTAAACTGTATTTATATAGCCTAAAATATGATTTCTTTTTATTGGAGACATGATGTGCACACATATTTGAGGTCTTGAACACTAGTTTGAAATCTTTTATGTTTTTTTTTACGTATTCATACCCAAACAAATTGTCACACACTAAAACTGCAAGTGACAGCATTCTGAATTTTAGCTGTTGCATTTACAGTTCTCAAATAACTTTTGTTTTAATTCAAAAAAATGGAAAAAACAATCACACAATACATTTTTTAATGACAAACAAATGTTTCAAATGCAGTGTGTAAATGTGATTGACAGAACATGTGGTCAAATTTTACGGTGGCCGAGAGAGCTTAACATGCTGCAATTTACAAAAACACATGTAGTTACAAAAAATGCCAGCAAATGGAGAAAAGATCTTCATCCGTTTGACAACACACATGCTGCAAATCCTCACAACACAAACACATTTTTAAAAAAACATGCTGCATTTTCACACAAACAATTAATAAAACACGCTGCATTTTCTCACAATGCAAACAATTAATAAAACGCGCTGCATTTTCACACAAAGTAAACAAATGAATAAAACGCGCTGCATTTTCACACAAAGTAAACAAATGAATTAAACGCGCTGCATTTTCACACAAAGTAAACAAATGAATTAAACGCGCTGCATTTTCACACAACGTAAACAAATGAATAAAACGCGCTGCATTTTCACACAATGTAAACAAATTAATAAGACGCGCTGCATTTTCACACAAAGTAAACAAATGAATTAAACGCGCTGCATTTTCACACAATGTAAACAAATTAATAAGACGCGCTGCATTTTCACACAAAGTAAACAAATGAATTAAACGCACTGCATTTTCACACAAAGTAAACAAATGAATTAAACGCGCTGCATTTTCACACAATGTAAACAAATTAATAAAACGCGCTGCATTTTCTCACAATGCAAACAATTAATAAAACGCGCTGCATTTTCACACAATGCAAACAATTAATAAAACGCGCTGCATTTTCAGACAAAGTAAACAAATGAATAAAACGCGCTGCATTTTCACACAACGTAAACAAATTAATAAGACGCGCTGCATTTTCACTCAATGTAAACAAATGAATAAAGCGCGCTGCATTTTCACACACCGTAAACAAATGAATAAAACGCGCTGCATTTTCACACAATGTAAACAAATGAATTAAACGCGCTGCATTTTCACACAACGTAAACAAATGAATTAAACGCGCTGCATTTTCACACAACCTAAACAAATGAATAAAACGTGCTGCATTTTCACACAACGTAAACAAATGAATAAAACGCGCTGCATTTTCACACAACGTAAACAAATGAATTAAACGCGCTGCATTTTCACACAATGTAAACAAATGAATAAAACGCGCTGCATTTTCACACAATGTAAACAAATGAATAAAACGCGCTGCATTTTCACACAAAGTAAACAAATGAATTAAACGCGCTGCATTTTCACACAATGTAAACAAATTAATAAAACGCGCTGCATTTTCTCACAATGCAAACAATTAATAAAACGTGCTGCATTTTCACACAACGTAAACAAATGAATAAAACGTGCTGCATTTTCACACAATGCAAACAATTAATAAAACGCGCTGCATTTTCACACAATGCAAACAATTAATAAAACGCGCTGCATTTTCAGACAAAGTAAACAAATGAATAAAACGCGCTGCATTTTCACACAACGTAAACAAATTAATAAGACGCGCTGCATTTTCACTCAATGTAAACAAATGAATAAAGCGCGCTGCATTTTCACACACCGTAAACAAATGAATAAAACGCGCTGCATTTTCACACAATGTAAACAAATGAATTAAACGCGCTGCATTTTCACACAACGTAAACAAATGAATTAAACGCGCTGCATTTTCACACAACCTAAACAAATGAATAAAACGTGCTGCATTTTCACACAACGTAAACAAATGAATAAAACGCGCTGCATTTTCACACAACGTAAACAAATGAATTAAACGCGCTGCATTTTCACACAATGTAAACAAATGAATAAAACGCGCTGCATTTTCACACAATGTAAACAAATGAATTAAACGCGCTGCATTTTCACACAATGTAAACAAATGAATTAAACGCGCTGCATTTTCACACAATGTAAACAAATTAATAAGACGCGCTGCATTTTCTCACAACGTAAACAAATTAATAAAACGCACTGCTGGAAGGGCATCCGCTGCGTAAAACATATACTGGATAAGTTGGCGGTTCATTCCGCTGTGGCGACCTCAAATTAATAAAGGGTCTAACCCGAAAAAAGAAAATGAATGAATAAGCTCTCTCGGCCACCGTAAAAGTTTTTAACGCACAAAAATTTGAGATTAAAATTTCGGACTTTGTGTGTAATGAACTTAAATGTTCAGGATATAGGCTTGTGCCAGTATTTGATAAGCCAGATTTCAAATAGCACACTAGAGCCTTGTGGGCTTGCTCCGAGACTCAATCCTAAGTGGCACACCTCTGTGTACTTGCTAACTTTCTATTATTGCTGTGTAGGCCCTAACATGTTATGCCCTAAGCTGATTTCAAAAAGTAGGACATGTTCAAGATCTGTGTTGATTCTGCAACAACATTACAATCAGCCAATCACAATTAAGGGATATGATTACCGTTTATGTTAAGTTCAGGCTTACGATTAGGTTCATGCACTTCTACATGATTGTTATCTAACTATTATTCCCCTCTGATTTTGGGAATAATTTACTGTTATGGTTGGGTTTAGGGGTAGGGAATAGGTATGGATTAATTTTTTGAACAAAAAGGATGTTCCGGGATCAACATAGAAGTTGATCCAGGATCACATCATACTTGGCAATATCATGACGTGCATCTGTTATGTCAAGTAAAACATAGTATTTCCCCAAGAGCACCAAAATGTGAGGAGGGAGAGAGGAACAGGGTGCATAGGCCCTTTGGCTTGAAGTAGCCCACAAAAGAACTTCCCCTGTGGGTCCCATAAATGTAAGTACTCGACAACAAAAACAACAATAGCCTAATTCCAAATGGCACTCTAAAGCCTTGTGCTCCGACATTCATTCCCAGATGGCATGTAAAGTCCATGAACTGTTGGGTGTTACCAGGGCTGTAAGTGAAAGAAAAAGGTGGGTAGAATGGATAGGCCCAGAGTTTAGGAAGTGCCTGGCTTGTCAACATCCACCCCAGAATAAAGTTCTTACTGAGCCCTCTTTACACTAATGGTTTACTTTTAGTTTACACTATGTCAGAGTTTAGACCTCCGAAAATGGAGACTTTTGAAAATGCTGCAGAGGCCGTTGTCATGTCAAACACTAGTGCTCTGTGTCAGTGTGGATGGAGCAAATGGAGACATCTGAAAACGGAGACATGACTGCCAACATTAGCTCACTGATTGTGTCTTTTGGGTCATTGTGTATGTTTCCCTTATTGGTCAAGCCCCTGTCACATGACCGTAGCGCTACCAGAAGTTGACAAACTAGGCCTGACGACCTGTAAACGATAACATGGACACTGAAATGTAAGCTTTGCTCACATTGTTGATCACCATCGCTTTCAATGTTCAACCCTTGTTGACTAGTAACCCAATTTTAAGTGAAGCGCATACTTTCAGTGGTATAGTGTAGACCAGGGGTGTCAAAGTCAGTTCCTGAAGGGCCGCAGCCCTACACAGTTTAGTTCCAACTCTGCTTCAACACACCTGCCTGTAGATTTTAACATGCCTGAAGGACTCAATTAGTAAGATCAAGTGTGTTTAATTTGAGTTGGAACTAAACTGTGCAGAGCTGCGGTTCTCCAGGAGTTTGACACCCCTGGTGTAATCCGAGATGTTTTTAGAAATGCTAGATGAATCGATAGTGTGAATGTTCCTTCTAAAATGCATTGTAAATAAGGCCTGTGAATGGCCAAAACCATCAACTCAATGTGATTGAGTTGATGGGCCTACCGAGTGAAAATCTGTGCATAGGACCTAGAATCCTTAACTGGAACTGGGTGTCTAGCACTGGGAATCCCATTCATAATTTTAGATGGAAGAAGGGTATTTGTGAGCACCTTTGCAGCAACTATGCACCCCCAGTCTTGTAGAGGGCTCAATAATTAACTCTGAGCAGACTTTTAGCTGACAGACAAAATTACAATACAGCATAAAAAGTATGGACTCAGAGGAAAACCACAATGTTTAGAGTGCCATTTGAGTCTGGGCCTGCGTCTACACTTCTGTGATGCAATGTTGTTTTGACTGTCGAGAAGAAGTCTGCTTGGAACTTGACCCCACTGTGGTCTTAAGCAGGTCGCACACCAGAAGCCACTCGGCGGCGCGGCGCATAGCGCCTCGCAGCGCCATACATTTCAGAATTCTAAACATAGGTTTCTACTAGGGTACACACACCGTCGCCGCAAGTCGGCAGCTGTCCGCGGTGCCCAGCCACGACTCAGGACACTGTTCAATTCTCTGCCGCGCCACAGAGCGCCATCTGATTAGTTTCATGTTAAATATGCAAATGTCCACATCTGGTGTGTGATACTTTTAACTGTCATGTGCGCTCCGTGTTGCGGCGCCGAGCGGCGCTTCTGGTGTGCGACCTGCTTTAGTATCACAGGCATCACTTAATGCAGTGTTTCCCAACTCTGTTCCTGGAAATACACCAAGAGTATACATTTTAGATGTCACCCTGATGTGACCCAGTCATTTGAGGTCTCAGAGTGTCCTTTAAAGAGCTGATAAATTGAATGAGAATTGTTTGACAATAGGGTGACACAGTGGTTAGCACTGTAGCCTCACAGCAAGAAGGTCGAGTCCCGGCTGGGTCAGTTGGCGTTTCTGTGTGGAGTTTGTATATTCTCCGCATGTTGGTTTCCTCCGGGTGCTCCAGTTTCCCCCACAATCCAATGACATGTGGTATAGGTGAATTGGGTAGGCTAAATTGGCCAAAATGTATGTGTGAATGGTTGTGTATGGGTGTTTCCCAGTACTGGGTTGCAGCTGGAAGGGTATCCGCTGTGTAAAACATTTGCTGGATAAGTTGGCAGTTCATTCCGCTGTGGTGACCTCAGATGAATAAAAGGACTAAGCTGAAGGAAAATTAATGAATGAAAGTTTGACAATGTGTGGTGCTGGTGTGCCTCGAAGATCAGGGCTGGGAAACTGATATAACAGACACGCACAAGCAGTGGCAGTTGAAAGTCCACAAGACTGCAAGTGTGTTTATACATAGAAGGATTTAGTGCTCTCTTTACAAATTACGATTACTGGCCTGGCATGCAAACAAAACAAACAGTGCTTTTAGTCATTTACACAGATCTGCGTGAACAGGATCAGTGTGAACGGATCTGCGTATTGTTTTGACATTATAGTTACAGGTATGCTCATTCATTTTCTTTTCAGCCTAATCCCTTTATTAATCAGGGGTCACCACAGCAGGATGAACCGCCAACTTATCAAGCATGTTTTACTCAGCAAATGCCCTTCCAGCTGCAACCCATTACTGGGAAACACTCATACACTCTATGATTCACTATGGCCAATTTAGCCAAACCAGTTCACCTATAGCGCATGTCTTTGGACTCGTGAGGGAAACCGGAGCACCTAGAGGAAACCCACGCGAACACGGGGAGAACATGCAAGCGACTTTCTTGCTGTGTGGAGATAGCACTACCCACTGCACCGCCAGGTATGTGAACTTTTTTAAGTTAAAACTTATCAGTGTTTTAGGTACATTGTTGTTTACAGGCCTGTCATTATAAAACATCACTTTAAACAGAGGACATATTATAAGTGTGAATATTTCGCATTTAAGTGGTTTGAGGTGGAGCAATGGTCAAACTAGCACACATATAAACAGAATATTCACAAGTTTTCCATTATAAGGTGCATGTAAACTCAAACTTTACTCAAAACATCTTAACTAATCAAATCATTCAGTGTCAGTGAAATAATCAAGGTAAATGGATTAAATCAGACTAACAGTTGTAGATGCACTTTAATTTATCATCTAATGCTTAGCAGCCATCTCTTCATTTTAGGTGGAATAAAGGCAGGGGAAGCAGTTTTTGGGTAAATTGTTAATTTTATTGGAAAACAAATATACAACTTGGAATGGATTCTGAGGCATGGCTGTGCCTTAAGCAGTTACAAAAGAAAAGTGACTAATTAAAAAGCATAGTAAGAACAGAACAAATACAAAAAGATTAGAGTGAATGAATATACCTGGCGATAAACCCGTTAGTTGAATGATGTTGCAATAGTGCAATGCTGAGGACGTTTCCCATTTCTTTTTCAACTCAGTCCATTGTCCATGCAGAGTTGCACCTCCACATAAAACCAAAAGAGTGGAAAAAAAAGAATCATGCCAAAACTGTTGAAATGACGCCACACTGTCAGTCAGCTGGACCCTTGATGTCATCAATCGTCAGGTGGGCAGGCAGACAGAGCAACAGAAGGGGAAGAGGTCTGTGCGTTTTCAGTATCTATCTGTGCCTAAATGTTATCACCTGGTCCCATAACTGCTCCTTCTAATAGACCGTTTACAATGGCAAAGAGTTGGGGGAAGGCATGAGCACTCAAATCTTATAGTATACATGCAGATCCTTTGGACAGCAGGAGAGGATGAGGGGGGAGGAAATTAAAAAGAAACATTTTACAGAAATTAAAAACAAGAAAAGGCAAATTATTTTATACAAGAAATTCTGTACAAGGCTTTCACTTCGCTGTCATCATCTGTACAAATTCTGTGGGAAAAGAGAAACGGGATATTAAATAAGCACCACTTTGAGTTTTAAACCGACACATGCTATGTGAATTGCAGCACTCACCTTCATAATTGACCTGACCGTCTCCATCAATGTCTGCTTCTCTAATCATTTCGTCCACCTCCTCGTCTGTTAACTTCTCCCCCAAGTTTGTCATTACATGACGCAGTTCAGCCGCACTAATGTAGCCATTCCCGTCCTGACAAACAAAGTGGACCAAATCAGTTAGTTCATGTTGAAGAACGTTACCAGCAAAGACTTGATGATTCAGCGCTTCTTCAGAAGCATTACCTTATCAAAGACACGGAAAGCTTCTCTGATCTCCTCCTCGCTGTCAGTGTCCTTCATCTTTCTTGCCATCATCGTCAAGAACTCAGGGAAATCTATTGTTCCATTGCCTAATTAAAGAGCAAAGTACACAGTCAGATAAGTGGCACAACAATTTATGTGATATAATATTTCATTGTGAAAAACAACTTTGAGAAAAATAGATTTAAAACATGAATATATGGGAGAATTATCCCATCACTTCACTTGTTCCAAACCTGTAAGAATTTCTTTCATCTGATAACCCCAAAGAAAGGTATTTTAAAGAATGCTGGTGATAAAACACCCATTGACTTGCCTAGTATTTTTTGTTTTTACAATAAATATCAATGCCTGTTTTTTTCCAGTATCTTGTTTTTTGTTCAACAGAAGAAAGAAATTCATAAATATATTTAAAACCACTTGAGACTGAGCAAATGTTCATTTTTGGGTGGACTGTCCTTTTAACTGCTGATGGCTAATGTAGCAGTAAAACTGTGTCCTCACCGTCTGCGTCCACCTCATTAATCATATCCTGCAGCTCCGCCTCTGTAGGGTTCTGGCCCAGGGAGCGCATGACAGTGCCCAGTTCTTTCGTGGTGATTGTCCCATCTCCATCTTTGTCAAATAGCGAAAACGCCTCTTTGAACTCTGCGTAGTGAAAAATCAGGGTTTGAGTCACATAAGCATATTTCACATTGCATTCATATATCCCTTCGAGCAATAAACAAAAGGAACTTCTACTCCACCTCAGGCTTTTTGAATTAGTCATTATTTATATGCAATGTGATTCCACATGGCTTAAGATATTTTGTAGATCCTACACTATGTACTGCATGTAATTAATGGCCACATTTTCAAACAAGTTCTCAAAGCAAATAGTAGTATTTACTAAGACTAGTAGCCACAAATGCCTTCTTGGATAAATGTCTAGGATGACAGATGCACACAAACACCCTAGAGACATGGCAACAACTGACCACTAGTACTAGTGTTAAGGGCTTTAAGCTAAACCAGAGCCGCTGAGCAACATGCAAACAAAATCCCTTTGCATAGACGCCTCAAGTAGCATCTAGATTCCGTTTCAGAAGATATCATTTTATAAGATGCTCCAGCAAGAGTCAGCACTGTCACTGATCGGTTTAAATGAGGAGAATTGATCCTTCTAGGCATAGTTGGGACAAAACTATAGTGACAAGTGGGACTGCATTTCAGCAGCATGCAATTACCCAGTGGTCTGAACACTAAAGGGCAATGAAATCTCCCCTGTGCCAACACTGACCATCAAGCAGAGACATTAGAGATGCACAACCTGCAGTTTCCTATTGCACAAAACATGGGACCATTTTGGAAAAAATAATACAAAAGCTAAAGGAGATGAATTAGGCTCTTTCATCAATTATGGATGTGTTAAATTTGTTATTTACTAAGCAAGATAACAAAAATATATAGAATAATTATAACTTTCCTATCCCAACAGGTTCCTGAAGTAAAAGCTCTATTAATATTCTCCATAGGGAAATATTATGAACTTTCATAAACCTTTAACAAACTGTTGTGAGCTCTGACGTGGTTAATCAGTTGTAATAAATCAATTCAACATATTTTTTAAATAATCTTGTTGAACAGCAAAATGTGGGATGCAAAACTACAATAAGCTTTGCTGTACAGAACATTCCACCAATCAGAACGGTGCATTAAATTTTTTTATATTTTGCAAAAAACTCTTTATCTATCTATCTATCTATCTATCTATCTATCTATCTATCTATCTATCTATATAAATAAATATATATATATATATATATATATATATATATATATATATATATATATATATATATATAACAACTTTTAATTAATCATTGTATATTTTTTCATCTATTTTAAATTGATTAAGATTATTTGCAATGATCCAGTTCACCTGTCCTCGTTGTTTATAGTTTATAACACTTAAATGAACTTTAAAAAAAAACTCCTATGGAAATAATAATTCTGGTGAACTTTAAATAAAATATAAATCTTTAATTATATTAAAAAAATAAGTGTGTACAAAAACAAAAACGCACTGGGGAAAAAATATTGTAAGAACAATCCTTCAATTACAGATACACTAATCTGTATCTGTTATTAGTATATGAGCCTGCACATTCAAAGAGGTCAAAACTAGGCCCACATGGAATCTGCTTGCACAGAAATCCGCAGATTTTTAGCCCATTGTTGAGTCTATTTATTTACTTGTGTAAATGTATATTTATGGAGTTTTTTAATTAATTGCAGTAAAATTATTGACTGATATGATGATGTCCATATGATTTATTTACACTACAGTTTGTTAAGTAATATTTTCTGTATTTTAGTAGATATATTATATGGGAGACTTGCTTTGTTTAATTAATAAGAAATAAAATGGATCTTATTTGATTTGCATTGTAAACGTTAAATAAAAGTTAAAAAAGGCATTTTTTACTTAATATATTTGGTTTTTAGTTATGATAATCATTCCACATAAATCCGCAGATTCTTTTTAGAAAAGTTTGTGAAGAAATAGGAAAAATTGTCCACAGATTCTGTTTGGCCCTAGTAATAAACAAAACATGCACATATATTTGACTGCCCCACCCCTTCAAACGGCAACAAATTAGCAATTTTATCAAACCAGAACAGCCAGGCTATAGCAAAACACCTTAAGCTTCATGTAGAAACTCTGAATGGGGCGTGTAACGCTAAGCAAAGCAAGTAAAGGCTCTTACCAGCTATTTGCTCTTCTGTGAGTTGATCGGCCTGGGGATGAGAAAAAAAGACAAACAGCCATTATTGAATCACGTTGAGAATATACTAAGAATGCATTGCGTTTTAGAGCAGTGACATCAACATCTAGCAACCCGTACAAGACCAAACAAAGACCTCAGATTCCCTCCCTCCAAATGTTACGACACCAGCCTGAGAGAATAAAGTTCCACCATAGCGACAGTATTTAGACACTCCTAACAACAGCGGTTCATCCACCCACCTGCTTCCCGGTATTTGGTGAACTACTCCCTCGTGGCAATATCCTGTCATTTCAGAGAGCGATTCAACCTTTGTATTAGTGTATAGTAGGTGACATAATTCTCGAGTAACCCAGTAAAGGTATCGACGGGGTATTTTATGAGTAAACCTGATGACTGCGTTATAACGTGCATATAAACATACAAGAATAACGTTATAGCATTACGAGCAAAACAGATGGTTTATTCATAAGCCGTATTTAAAAAGCCTTTAGATTCAACTTCCACGTAGTTTCCCGAGAAGCTCGCATGAGATGCTGTCCAGTCAAAGTAACACGAAGACACCCGGGATACTTTTCGACTGAACCCAGGGCGTTGAGAAACTAAACTTCTGTAATAGGATATATGACTCAATGAATCTCACTGCTAAGTTTAGTAGTGACCACGATATCCTTATAAAAACTGAAAGCGAGTGGATTCTGCGCCTTTAAGTTTAGTACGTAAGTTAATAATATTACTTCCTTCGCGTTTGTGCAGAATTTCCTGGTTTTCGCGTAACTTATACCCCTGAAGCGTAAAATGACCGGGAAGCCCTGAGGAAATAGTTGATGCGACGGGGCGCGTGTATTCCTTCATTCAGTCCATCCACAGGAGTCGTAAATTTGGCGGCACATTTCTATAAGCTAACTTAAAAACGTCTTTATCTATTTTTGTCTTCCTTGCTTCCTTTGGAATGTGCGTATATCCGCAAATCGTTTCATTATTACATATCCATCATTTAATAGAAACATTGGAGCGCACTCACCATTTTTTCTTGATCTCCGTCTGTCTCCCTCCTTCTCCGTTAGAGATTCACAAATGGTGGTTGGAATATTGGTATAGACCCGCCTTAACGGTCGTACATAAACACCTCCCATCTTCCTGTATCCATCCGCCTACCGCACTGCATTCTGACTAGGGGAGCGTCTAGAATGTCTCAACATTTGCCCATAAAAACTGATGAAAGCTTGACTAAACGTTATATATGTCATTCTTCAGAAAATAATCTGTTTATATGCTGCTATCTGCAGATCTTTGCTCAAAAGTACAGGAGGGATCATCTGACGGCGGAAGAAGACTGTACGCTGCTCGGTTGTGCGGATGATTCTGATTGGTTCGTTTGTACCTGCAATGCGTCACTCCTTGGTCACACACTGTAGAATTTGCCCGGTCATAAATGCCATGTAACTTGGAACTGAAATAGGGAATCACCTGAGTAGCTGTGAATTCCACACGTAGGGGGGCAAATTAGGGTGTTAATGTGCTAGTTAAATATTAGGAATTTTTTTAATGACATGAAACCAAACTTGATTTAAAATCGATTAACGTTGGGCTAATATGTATAATGCATCTTCACACAAGTACAAAAGCTTAACTCTTTAAAGCTGAGCTGGGCTGCACTTTTCAGTCATATTTTTGTCAGAATATGGTTTATATGTAGGGAAAGTACTGCTCACATACTTAACAAAAACAAAAAAACTATTCAAACTAATCAAACACACACAAAACTATTCTTTGCTAAATTAAGTGTTGCCATTTAAAGCTTTTAGCTTGTTTTGATAAAATAAGAACAACATGTGCACTTTTAAAAGTTTATAATAATTTTTAGACAACCCAATATTAACATCAGTATGGCTAAGAAATCCATTTTTGGTGTTATAATTGAGATTTTCAGTCACAACAAGCGAAAAAGTTTGACTAAAATGCTATTTTTATTTGGAAATTTAAAAAAATGCTCAATCAATTTTACACAAACACAACTACAAATTCTAAACCCAAATTTTGAGGAAGTCTCTTGAATTTTACTATATATTTAGACTATTCCCATGACAGTGACAAGCAATCGCATAGGTGATTGTATGTGTTGATATTTAATGTCACATTTAACAAAGTTAAATTTGTAAAATGTTGCTAAATCTGTCTAAATTGGGCATGGTCCACCCAGTAAAGCTGGATATCTGTAGAGATGTTTTTCTATTTTCTATTTGTACATTTATTTAAGGTTTACAATGCAAATCCAATTAGAACTACTTGTTTGTTAACAAAGTAAGTATTTCATATAATACACTAAAACACAAAATAAATAAATCACATAAACATTTACATGTTGTTCATTATTATTAAAAAACGTAATAAATATATAGGCTGTTCATTCCGCTGTGGTGACCTCTAAAATAGACTAAGCTGAAGGAAAATGAATGAATGAATAATAAATAAATATTTACATCACATAAGTCAAGAAATGGACTCAATGATGGGCTAAATCTGCAGATATCTTTAAGCAATATAAACCAATACATTTTTAAAAGGAGTTTAATTTTATGACAAAAAGCAAAAAACTAGCAACAAAGGCATCAACCATACTGGCGGTGTGGCGCAGAGCCTATCTTGTTCATCAAGGCCTACTGAAGCTCTTAGCAGCGTCTCAATGCCTGACTGCCTTCACTCCCTCCTCGCCGACCACCTGTCTCTGGCTCTGACCCAGGTCTGTTGGATATTGAAGGCATGATAAGACAGACTGTTGCTGGGATGGGGAGAGGGGATTAGCCATTTTCATACCAAAAGAACAACGGGAGCAACTCAGATTATCTATCTAGTGAACCGTCCCTTTTGTAAATGTTCATTATTTACTCCAGATGTTTTCCATTCCTCTGCAAACCCCCCAAAACCACCACCATTCCAAAAAGGAGATGACTAAATCAAGCTTACTTTCAAGAAAACAGTTACGTCTAAAACAGCGCAGCTTGAACTTGGGTGGTTCCTGCATACTTGCCTTTCCAGAGCTTGTAAAACCAAGGGAAAGAATGAATCATGCATGAGTTCTGCCCACAACACATGCAACATGTGTACCTAATGCCTCTTTCAGGTTACCAAGAGTTTCCGCACTGTCTGGATTAACATAAGAGTGTCTGCCGTCTTAAAACATTAGAAGGCTGAACATTTTCACCAGTCTTAGACCTCCTCGTTATAATATTTGTTATATGTTATAATACCTTTAAACAAGTTTGTTTTTGTGAGTTGTGGGAACATTACATAGGTGTCCATTGTTTTTAAACTGTTCAAACTGTTTTCTATTACCCTAACCTCATTCTATCCCTGATCCAAACTCTCAAAGAAAACCGTGTAGAATTTTACTTTCTGAAAACTCATTCTGTATGATTAATAAGCTTTTTAATAAATGAGGACATCAGCACGATCAGCATGATGTCCTCATATTTCACCATCTTCTTGTAAAACTGATGTCATATCGTTATACAGATTTGTGTCCTGCTATGTCACAAAACACTGAAAAAACTATGTGAAATAAGTCATGAAAACCTGTTTTTATGTTTATTTAGCATATTAACTGTGGCCATCCCTTATTCGGGACTTCGTTGTTGTTGTTTTCCTAATTGTTTTTTTATAAAAAAAATAAATAAACAACATTTTTAACTTAAAATGATCTCAACAAATTATGTATAATATACATGTATCACCTATCATTTTCAAGTGTGAATTTCAAATGTGGAGAGACTGAGGGGCTACAATATGGTCCACAATGTTTCAGTTTAATTCTTTATGAAAGTTTAGTATAATGTAAGTCAAGATAACATGTAAGGTTAATATGATTTAACTTTAAATTTTAGTACAATCACTGATTTCTTTTATAGTGTGTGCTAGCAAACATTGCAAAATTGAAAGTGCAAAATGTCCATGGATAGAATAAGGGTTAAATAAAATGATAATAATATGTAAATAATACAAACGCAATAATATATAGAGTTGAAGTCAGAATTATTAGCCCCTCTGAATTATTCCCCTCCCCACCCCCTGTTTTTTCCCCCCAATTTCTGTTTAACAGAGAGAAGATTTTTTTTAACACATTTCTAAACATAATAGTTTTAATAACTCATTTCTAATAACTGATTTATTTTATCTTTGCCATGATGACAGTAAATAATATTTGACTAGATATTTTTCAAGACACTTCTATACAGCTTAAAGTGACATTTAAAGGCTAAACTAGGTTAATTAGGTTAACTAGGCTGGATAGGGTAATTAGGCAAGTTATTGTATAACTTATAAATAATAATTTGTTCTGTGGACTATCTGAAACAAAATTGCTTAAAAGGCTAATACTTTTGACTCTAAAATGTTTTTTAAAAATTAAAATAGCTTTTATTCTAGCTGAAATAAAACAAAAAGACTTTCTCCAGAAGAAAAAAATATTATCAGACATACTGTGAAAATTTCCTTGCTCTGTTAAACATCATTTGTGAAATATTTAAAGAAGAAAAAAAAAAATCAAAGGGGGGCCAATAATTCTGACTTCAACTGTATGTTTAATTATTGTACAATTATATATTACACAGTAAAAAATCTGTTATTTACATTTTTTCTTGCAGCTGGGGTGCTAAAAAAACTTACTGTAAAATAACAAACGTTAAAATTTCTGTAATTTAGCTTCCATTATTTTATGATAAATTTCTGTAATTTAATTTTTTTTTTAGGCACCCCAAGAAAAAATACTTATTTTTTATAGTGTACTGTATGTGTTGATCTTATTATAAATAAAAAAATGCAATAGCCATTTATTTGTTTGTATATACTCACACAAACAAAAAAGCAATATCTATAATAAAATACAAACAAATAACAAATCAATTGCTAAACAAAATCACTGAAAATGCTTTGTTACTGCTTGAGTAATAAAATAAATGTCAGTTTACATATCATTACATACTATAATATTATATAAATACAAACAAAACAATATAAATAATTAATGTACAGTCATATATTATTATAAAATGTCTTCTAATAGTCTTTAATATGTCACACATTCTTTTTTAACACTTTAACTGCCTCACCAAGAAACTCCTAATGTCGCTAGTTAACACGCTCAACACATCCCATAATTTCTAAAATATCAACCTCTACCAAAGGGTTGATGCCGGTTTATGGTAAAAGTACCGGAGCTAATACATATACTATGAAAAATCTGAAAATATGAAGTGTAAGACCAAACTATTTTCTAACTTGTCATTCATTCATTTATTTTGTTTTCGGCTTGGTCCCTTTATTAATCTAGGGTCGCCACAGCACCAACTTATCCAGCACGTTTTTACGCAGCGGATGCCCTTCCAGCCACAACCCATCTCTGGGAAATTTCTAACTTGTTTTCTTTGTTTTACAATAAAACCAAAATCTAATGTATTAGTGCAACTTGATTATGTTTGTTTGCTTTTCTTGTAAACCATTATTTAAAACAGTCATTCTTTAAATTACTTAAACTGTGTTAAACCTTATTTAACACAGCCAAAATATGGTCAATCATTTGGTAGAACAGGCAGTTAAATTTAATTTTGACTAGACTTTAGCATCATACAATTTTTCGGCACAGCATTCAAGGAACCAAAATAATTTAAATAAATATGTTCCCCATATATTATCACCATCACTTTCAACTTACTTCATGAACCTAGGATTTTAATTTGGTAAAATGATCATAAGTTAGCCATACATCTTACCAGTGCCTTAAACTATGCCAAGAACTTTGGTAAGAAGATGCCAGTGTCTGTGAATGGGTAATTGAGGACATAAAAAGTCATGTGAGACACAGATGGTTGATAATCACCGGTATAAAGAGCCCCAGACCACTCAGGTGTTTACAGTGACTTCACGAGGGCCATGAAACCCAAACCCTATTCATTCTTAATGCACACTGAGGCTTTGTACAGAACACTGGCAGACTTTGCAGTGCGGCTCTGGTTTCTCATGTGGCTGTTTGCACGTGTGTCCATGTATGTGCATGAGGCTGTGTTGACAAAGCTGAACATAAAGGGAAAAAAGCCTGACTGAGATTGTCTTTCTCTTTATGAGGATCCGTCCTTTTCCCTTTTCTCTTTACGAACAATTAACAGCCAGAATATTGTTTGCATAGTGAATGGAAGACTTGTCGGTATAAAACATGATACATCACTCTATGTTTTTATCTATTTTTGTGCCAAATATGTGCTGTAAAAATATGATCAATAAGTCATAACAGTAAATGATTTTATGTTAACTTAATTTGTGTAAAAATAACCATGTATGGCACGGTGGCTCAGTGGTTAGCACTGTTGCCTCACAACAAGAAGGTCGAAAGACATGCGCTATAAGACATGCCAGAATAGTTGGTGGTTCATTCCGCTGTGGACACCTCTGAAATAAAGACTAAGCCGAAAGAAATGTATGAATGCGATATAATTTAGCCATGCAATGACTTGTAAGGTTAATTTGATTCAATTTTAAAATGTAAAAGTTCACTAAGTAATTTGTATTTAAATGATCGCTACCCAAAACAAACTAGTGGCCAATCATTAATAAGGGGCGTGTCTAGTAATAATAGTGGAGATATCAAAAAATGGTGAGGTTCGATTTAATGCTTTCAAATACAATTGTTAAAGGGATAGTTCCCTCACAACTGGATATTCTGTCATCATTTACATGTTCCCATGTTCGCGTGGGTTTCCTCCGGGTGCTCCAGCTTCCCCCACAGTCCAAAGACATGCGCTATAGGTGAACTGAATAAGCTAAATTGGCCGTAGTGTATGTGTGGGTGTGAATGCAAGAGTGTGGGTGTTTCCTAGTACTGGCTTGTGGCCAGAAGGGCATTCGCTGCATAAAACACATGCTGAATAAGTTGTCGGTTCATTCCGCTGTGGCAACCCCTAATTAATAAAGAGACTTAGCTAAAAAGAAAATGAATGAATGAATTTACATGTTTCAAACCTGTTTGAGTTTCTTTCTTCCATTGAACACAAAAGAAAATATTGTAAAGAAAGCTGGAAACCTGTAACCATTGGCTTTCGATGCATTTGTTCTTACTATGGAAGTCAATGGTTACAGGTTTTCAGATTTCTTCAAAATATGTTTTATTTGTGTTCAAAAGAATAGAGAAACCTGTAAAGGTTTGGAACCACTTTAGGGTAAGTAAATAGTGGGAAAAAATATTGAAATATAAAAAAAAACTGAAAAGTTTAACCCATCATGTTTGGACAGCAAAGGGAGGAGATATCAATATTACACCGTAAAACATATCTGTAAATTAACAGTTTTCCGTATTATGTTATTCATAGTTTTTTATATGCTTTTGAATTGCATTATGGGATTTTGATCTTTTCCCCAACAACATTTCATTGACATTTTTAATAGTTTGAAGTCCTATTGCCTGAGTTGGTGTTGTAAATTACGGTACAAAAACCTGGCAGCAACTTAATCATCAATATATTATTTTGTATACAATATAGTTTCAGACTACTAAAAGTCACGTTGTTAAGTTGAATTTTCTAAATCAAAGTTTCATAGAGCAGAGGTAAAGTCCCATAATGCAATTCATAACCTTAAATAAGCCGAAAAAAACTGTAAATCTCAAAAAACTATATTTTTTTTACAGTGTAAGGTTCAAAAAACGTATGATTTAAAAACACAAATTAAAAACACAAGTTTAAAAACATCAAATATGCACTGTAAAATTATATGTAATAATATGGTTTTTATGTTTACATAACAGAAAAATAACTTAACCTTCCAGTTAAACAAACAGTTTTGTGTTTAATAGACGTCTAATAGACATCTAAACGTAGACAGCTTGGCTAAAACAAGGCTAAACTTAGTCTGTCAGTGAAGATGTTATAGACATCTAAGAATAGCCCAAAATTAGACTAGTCATCAAATCGACAGATTAGACAAACTTTATATGTGTAGTCATTCTTTTCTGTTTATTTGAAAACTTGTCTAGTTATGGCCTATTCTTTGACGTCTATTAGATTTTCACTGACAGCCCAAATTTAGCCTTGTTTTAGTCAAGCCAACTGTTTTTAGACGTCTATTATCTTTTAAAAACAAAAAATGCTTCCTGGGTTGTTTCAACAAAAGTTTTAAGTCATATAAAGCTTTATAAAGTAGTGATGGTGGTTTTGAAAAATGCTCTGAGCCCAATCTCACTTCCAGCCAATCAGCAGTTAGGAACGTGTCTAACGATAGTGATAGTCTTGTTGGCTAATGGAGATGTTCGTTTTGATGCTTAATCAACATAATTTGATATAAATTTCTTAATACACCTTTAATAAGGCAACCACAAATTGTACAGTGTGGGCAAACACAATTTTTGCGGTAAAAATGTAATAAAAAGTAATAATAAACCCACCAGTTGAAATAATGTTTAAATAAAAAGGGAGGCGATATAAGGCACAAAAATATAAATAATATATACATGCTGTGTTGTTTTAACTTAATTGTGAGTCAAATGCACAGTCCCATTTTAATAAAAAATAAATAATTTGCCCTACAGAACCCTAAAATTAGGTAACCATATTAGTTGAAGCAACTTAGCGCTTTAGTGTGTTGTAATCATCACAATCGGATTTAAACTAAGAATGGAAGCATGACGTTCAAATGTTTGTTATTCATTTCTATTCAGGTTCGGTTACAAAAGCCGCCATGGAGGCTCGAATCTAGATCTTTGACAGTAAAGCCGATTTCAAAAGAGGATTTATATTCACATAATCTACCCCCTCTGTCAGATTTCTCACTAAGAACAATAAATGAATCAGAATTATATGAACAGGAAAAAGGAGTATTTTGTAACAAATGCAGGCTTTGTTATTAACAGGAGATCAGTGATGCAAAAACACTTCATTACGAATGGTTTGGTGCTCAGGGTTCAGAGAGATTTGGCTTTTTAATAATCTAAATTATTATATGATATATATATATATTAGATAATACAGACTTTTAAAGGCAAGCCACTGCAGACGAATAGGCTGATGTAACTAAATAGCATCATATTTGATTGATTACAGTAAGAATAGCAAACTTTTTTGCATTACAAATTTTCTAAATTATTTTCTAAATTCACCTATGATGAAAATCTACTTTTGTATAAGCTGTTTGGGCAGGACTGTATGTATAGTGTGTCCATGGTCATATTGGAGTGAAATAATCACAACAAGTCTCTTTTTTCAAGTTTCCTGACATTAAAATAGGACCCAAATACCAGTGATTTTGAGGCCCACCGCAACGTGACATAGAAGTGTGGTTTTACCCGCTCACCGAATTGATTGACAGGCACCAACATTTTATAATAATAGGTATACACATGTCCACATAAGATTATTTTTGCAAATAAACTGGGATTAAAATATTTGTTGCAACTCTCTGTGATTTTTAGAAGTTTTATAAGTTTAAAACGTTTTTAACACAGCATGTTTGAAATAAACACAGTAAAATCGTTATGTAATTCTTAACCGAAATAATCACGGCCGCATGGTGTCAGTAAACACTATTGTGTGTGTGTGTGTGCTTGTATACTGCAAACGCCATTTGTGTGAGACTTATCGTTTCAGAAAGCCTTCAATAAACTTCCCACAAATACATAAAACATACTTATTTGGTATTTTGACAAATGAGCTGGATTTCGGGTCTGTCACTAGCTGTGTTTCCATCCAAAAATTCTAATTAACTTTATGTGCAAAACTGGATTATCACATAAAAGATGTGCGAATAAAGCAGCATTCCATCCAACGAGTCAAAGCGAACAAAATCATAATTTCCTGATAAACTGGCGCCAAATATCAACAGTAAAAGCAGAATTTGCTATGATAAGAGAAGCTGAATGAATCTTTTCTTCATTTAACAAACGACTTGCGCCTCAGAAGACAATCCTGACACGCAGTGAACGCCGTGGTGGCGTTTGAAGACATGAGACGTGGAGCACAGACGCTCTTGATTCTGGAGGTCTTTAATGATTTAGACTACACTAATACTAATACTATACTAATACTAATACTAATACTAATACTAATACACTAATACACTAATACTGAAATGGTTATGGTTTTTTAGAATGACCAAAACAACATTTCAGATGTTTTACAGTGTGCTCAGCCTGCTGGTTTGTCCATTCATATACATTTTTTGATTATCACATGAACTCTTATAACAAAATCACATGACTTTTTTTAATGCGCATACTGGAATTTGCTCGGTAAAAGTGTTTCCATCGCAGTTTATGCGCATCTTTTTTTATTGAATAAAAAGCTAATTCTACTTAGTTATGCACATTTTCTAAATTTATTTGTGTCTTGGCGTTTCCATCAACTGTTTTTTTAAGCATATATCCAAAATGCGCAAAAAAATCGGTGGATAAAAATGTAGCTACTGACTGCTGTTTATCTTATGTAAGGCATGAGAAGCAGACACGCACGTGGGAGCGATGGGCGGGGAGAAGCAGCTCATTTGGATTTGAAGCCACAGGATACAAAAACAGCTACAATCAGATACCAAAATGGCCACATTCTGGAGGCTATAAATAATCAGATGGGTGTTTTGAGCTGAAACTTTGCAGACATATTTATGAGACACCAAAGGCTCATCTTACATCTTGTAAAAGGGGCAAAATAGGCGCCCTTTAAATATGCAAATAAGGAATTGATTTATGAAATATGCTCATTTGCATATTATTAGTCTAGACTAAAAATCTGAATATTGAATAATGTCAGGTTTGAAATGCAGAATCAAGGATTTCTTAATCACAAAATTCTATATTTTATTTGAATTATTTTGTAGAAGACATGTTGTAAAGGCAAAATTTGCATGAACATATGCTTTGGAAAAAAAAAAGATCTTATAGTTAGTTAGTTAGTTAGTTAGTTAGTTAGTTAGTTAGTTAGTTAGTTAGTTAGTTAGTTAGTTAGTTAGTTAGTCAACTGCTACTGAGAAAGGAGGAATTTAAAATTTAAAAACTTCATTGCTTGAAGTGTAAATGATCATTTTGTTCTATTTCTTATGCAACACAATATCAACGACCTTATGGTAACAATTGAAAGGTGGATGATAAAGTATGTTATTCTTCATGACAATCATGATAGCCTTATTTAGTACTCTTTCTTCATATATCAATACTCATTCATTTTTCCCCAACAACTATTGTTACCACCTTCCCCAGTGACCTCTTCTGGGCCTCAGAAGCATTTCCATAACATCAGATCACACGAAATGTTATAATACTTTTGATAAAAGCACTATAAAATGTGTTGTCAACATTAAAAGCCAATTGTTTCTTTAAGAAGTATATTCTCTGTTGAAGCTTTTTCTTTACACAGTCAGTCCATATATCCCACTTATGTTTATTGTCCAACATTACACCAAAATGTTTATAATGTGTTACTAACTGAATTTGCTCCTCATCATCTAATGTGAGATGAGTTTTGCTTTGTGTTCTCTCTCTAAAATCAAAAACCATCTCCTTAGTTTTAGGAATATTTAGGAGGTTTGAATTTTCACACCAGTCTAAATAAAGTAAAGAACAGGCCTGTGTTCTTCCTCCTCTTCATTTAAAAGGGGTATCATACTTTACAATATATTTGTAAATTAACTCATACAAGACTTTGTATTTAAAATAAATAATAACGGAGATAAAACACAACCCTTGGGAGCGCCAACTTAAGAATAAGACATGAATAAAGTTAGGTGGTGTAAGTGCCATTTATGGAGATTTATGGCTCAGGGCAGCCATATGATTCAAAAAAGATTCCTTGGATTTACTTATTTTCTTTAAGGTAAGGGTATGTAAACAATTTAATTGAGATGAATTGAAACAATCAAATTAAGCTGAACATTTAGTTGAGTCATTTGATTGTTTAGATTCAATCCATTTAAATAATATTGCAACAATTTTGCAGAAATCTTTTTTTTTCAGTGTATGTAATGCAATTAAAATTTACAGACACAAATTGACTAAAGAAAGATCTCAATTTGTATTTTGGATGTTTCTTTATTAAATAAAAAAAAAAAAAAGTTTGTGACAATCCGAAAAGCCACAAACGTCAAAATTGCCAGGTGCATCAAAAAAAGTCTTGCCTTAAACCTACATTTGCTTTGATATTATATATCTATAAATAAAAGAACATATTATTAAAATATTCAACAATATGATTCTGCTTACAAAGAAGCTTTACAAAGGCCATAAATTATGTCATATCTCTCTTTATTGCATTTCGCAGATATGCAGAACCCCACCCGAGCGGCTTAACCTCTAAGATAGCTTTAATTGCTGCAAATAAAACGCACGAATAAGATGGGTTAAAGTGCAACAAAACTGATATTGCAAGAAGGATTACTGTAAAACCTTCTAAAGAAGAACGCTGCTTGATTAAGGGTGCAAACAAATGCTTTTAAGCAAATTATGAATATCGATACAACATATTTACTCCAAACTGTCTCGAACAGCATAGTTGTGTGTCTCAAACTGTAAAATGCTACCTGTAATTCAAGTACAGCAGAGGCTTGAGTTTCACATACAGTACAGCATTAATATTTAACCACATATTTAGTGAGACCTATTTGACATCAACGAACCCTCTAGATAGAACACACTTTAAAATGCAGCTTTATATGTTCAAAAAGTGTGTATATATATTAATTTTAGAAACTGTATATGCAGCTGTCTGTTACACTGTAAAACCAGTTATGTTAACTCAAACCATTTAAGTTTTAAAACCAAATGGTTTGGCTGATATAAACATATATCTTGAGTCATATACACATATATTATTTGTGTTTATATCGTCAAACATTTAGAGTGTTAGTAGCTTAAACATTTTAAGTTCAATTATCAAATCGAGTTCAGTTAATAGAATGAATTAAGTCCAAACAACATATATAGCTACTCAAATGGTTTGGTTTTGCTTTTAGCAATTAGTTAACACAAAAAACTGAATTAATTCATATATAACTCATTCGGTTTGTGTTCTGCTTGATATAATCAGTCTATGAGTGTCCATAACTCTTTTCATTAAGTCAAAGCAACTTTCCTCAAAATTATAAGTCAAGCAAACATATTTCTTTTAGTCATTTTCATTGTTAAGTTTTAGATTGTATGACGATGCCAACTATAAAAACCATATGCATACATTCCACACTATATACATTTAGACTTTCTGTCTCTCTCTTTCTCCCTCTGGCCCCGTTTTAGACATGTGATATGCAAGAGTTGGCTGTTCTGACACACAGACACTCTGTTGAGTACTTACTGATGGCCAAGTTACTGAGATGCCATTTAGCAGATAACAACGAGAAGACTAATATGCACATCCATTGTGCTGACATGGGTAATTACAGATGTATGACTGAATGAAGTACTGATAACTGCTTTGGGCTGGGCTTTGTCTTTTGTTGTTCCAGAAATCATTCTTTATTGCTCTTTTGTGATACCTATGGCAATGATTTACATTTATTGAAACTACTGCTGATTACTTAATTTTTTATATATATATACTAAATATAAATGTTAATGCATTATAAATGGTTTATGCTTTGGGTTTGGGTTATTTGGATAGGTAAATTATCTAGAAAGACAAAAACAACGTAAACAAAGTGTATTTAGCCTTTTCTATATCTGCTTTTAGGACTGAATGTATCAAATTCTGTATTTATGTGTAATGCCGTTCTGTTTTCTGTCTATTTCCTTTAGATTATTTATAATATTTTCATGTTTGGAGATTTTAGGTTTAATAGGTAATTCACAGATTACTTAAAATCAATCATATATTCAAATAACCATCCATACATAGATTAAATCCCAGCAGGCACAGGACATCCACATGATGTTAGATTGATGTTGTGGGGACGTTGCATTTTGTTTGGAAATGAAAATCAGGTTGACGTCAGAAATCAACGTCAGGCGACGTCAATGTCCAACGTGTGACCTAAAATCAATCAAATATCAACGTCTAATTATGATCACCATGAGGTCTATTAGACATTAGATTTTGAGTTGCCATACCTGGTGAACAAAAGTCAGTATTTGATGTCAGTATGATGTTGGTTTTAGATGTTGGCTCGACGTTGGATTTTGGTCACTTTCCAACACAGCCTACAATCAACAAAATATCAATATCATTTGATGTCGTTATTGGACGTCAAAATAACTTTGTCTTTAGACGCTGGCTAGACATTTTGGTTTTTTCAATTTTGGTCTCCTGACATCACAACCTAAATCTAAGTTAATATTAACACCATATGATGTTGTGTGCCTGCTGAGGTGGAAGACATGCGTTTAAAAAGTCGGAAGATTGCTGAAGTGGTAAACATTGTAAAAAGGTGAAATAAAAAAGTTATAGAAGTAGTTATAGATAAACTGTGGGGAAAATTGTTCATGATCTTAAACAAAAAAGAGGTTCATATTTCCAAATATTAATAAATATGATAATAATAATAATAATAATAATAATAATAATAATAATAATAATAATAATAATAATAATAGGGAACAGTACTTAATGTTTCCACTATAAATTAGTTGTCATTTCAGACCTGCTTGACTTAATTTCTTCTGCAGAATGCAAAAGATACATACAGATACACAGAATAATGTTACAATACAATATAATATGATAACGAATCAATTTTATCACTGACTTTTGTTGTTTAAAAAAAAAAATAATAATATATTTAAATAATATATTACTCATTCATTCATTTTCTTGTTGGCTTAGTCCCTTTATTAATCTGGGGTCGCCATAGCAGAATGAACCGCCAACTTATCAAGCATTTGTTTTACACAGCGGATGCCCTTCCAGCCGCAACCCATCTCTGGGAAACATCCACATTCATACACTACGGACAATTTAGTCTACCCAATTCACCTGTAACACATGTCTTTGGACTGTGGGGAAATCCGGAGCACCCGGAGGAAGCCCACGCGAACGCAGGGAGAACATGCAAACTCCACACAGAAACGCCAACTGACCCAGCCGGGACTCCAGGAAACCAGTGACCTTCTTGCTGTGAGGCGACAGCACTACCTACTGCGCCACTGCGTTGCCTAATATATCACTATTATATATAAATAATAATTCTTTTGACCTGCAATGACCTGACTTTTTTAAGATGCAGATCACATAAAAATCAAATTACCTCACCATTTACACACTCTAGATCTAAACTGTTATGAATTTATTTGTTCTGTTGAACACAAAACAAGATATTTTGAAGAATGTTGGAACAATGAACACTGTGGAAGTCAATGGGTGTTCCCCCAAACATTCCTCAGTATAGATTCATTTGTCTTTAACAAGGAACTCAAACAGGTTTTAAACAAGATTAGTAAATGATGACAGAATTGTAGTTTTTTGGCGCGGTTCCTGTGTAATTAAAAAAATTGTTTGTCTTTTCTTAGTAAAGCTTAAAGTTAGGCATTTTACCTGCAAATTTAGCTCAGTTACAAGTAGATATAATTTAAGACCAGCCTCATATTTTTAAGGCTTTATTTTACCTGTAATAACTTGCCATAATAAGTTTTGCCTATTAATAAAATGCTCAGTTGCACTTATTCTTTATTAAAAAATACATTTCGTTACGTTTCACTGAAGTAAGCTTCAGTATTTTGACAAGCAACAAGTAATAATTTTCCATTGTAACTACTGTCGAGTCTTAATTTGAATGCAAAATGTAGACAACATCCACGATGTGTGATCCTGATTTAATTCAATGTTGTAAATTTGCAGAACATTTGATGACAGTTAAATTAAATTGAGAGGAATTCTCCTGTTTAGCAACTCTAGTTTTAAAAACAACAAAATAAGAAGCGCAAACTGTTTAAAAAGCAATTAACATGCTAGTTTTAAGATAATTAGACTACATACACTGTTTAGAATAAGTGTTATACTTATCGTAATACATTTTTGTTAACTTCTTTGGGATGAGACGTTAAACCGAGATCCTGACTATCTGTGATTATTAAAAATTCCATAGCGCTTCTCGTAAACAGTAGGGGTGTAATCCCGGTGTCCTGGCCAAATTTCCTCCATCTGCTCTTACCGATCATGGCCTCCCAATTATCCCCATCTACTGCATTGGCTCTATCACTGGCTCCCCACTCCACCAATAGTTGGTGTGTGGTGAGCGTGATGGCTACCGTCGCATCAGCCAAGTGGATGCTGCACACTGGTGGTGGTGTGGAGAGAACCCACTTGTGACTGTGAAGTGCTTTGGGTGTATACATGATAAATGCACTATATAAATACAATTACATTTACTAAAACAAGTTTTCGTATTTCAAGAAATATTACCAAGTATAATTATCATACGTAAACAGATAATTTGACTTGTTTCTTGGCAGTATCATCTTAAATCATTCATTTATTTCTTAAATTCAGTATATTATTTATCGCAGTCAATTTTGTTCAGTGTGACAACTCGTTTCAGGCCATTCAGAATCATTTTCTTTGGGTAGACAATAAATATTTTATGGTGTACTCTGACCTTTGAAACTTTGCAGACCTTTTTTATATTCATAAACTGTCAACAGATTACACACTGTCTAAGAAGCATTTTGGAAAATGTTAATAAAAGACTTTTGTAGATTTTTTTGTGTGCAGATTCCATACATTGAATCAACACTGACATTATTGACAGCTTTCTAAATGCAACAGAGGGTGTTTTCCAATCTGTCTGTCCATGTGCTGATGATTTAATCCTCTGCAGTGCCCAGTTTTGCCCTGTCACAGCAATAACAGTCAGACCATTGCATTGGCATTGGTCCAGAGCGCTGCAGCAGGCTGACACCCCCCATTACAGCAGGACATCCCACCACCAGCGGCCACTGCGGAGAACAAACACGCTCTCATCAGAGAACACTTATGCCATCAGCAATTATTCAACAGATATTTACACACGTATACTTTGGCATACATGCTCACTTTTGTATGCTGTGCATTCATTAGTAAACATTTGTTAAGCTTTAACCAAACACAATGCAATGCATCAACTTGATGGATAACACTACTTGAAGGGGGCGTTCATAAAACTGTTACGAAACCTTTATAATCATGACATGACATGTGTCATTAGAGTGAATGAGATTTTATGCATGCTTATGACAACTTATCGAGTGTAATTTGTTCAGTTATGATGTTTAAATTCAAAGATGATAGTCAGTATGTTTACATGAACACCAATAATCTGATTTTAATATGATTAAGACAATACTCTGTTTACCATGTAAACACAGATATTTGATTCATTTAATCTGATAAAGGTCATAATCGAACTAAACAGAAATGGAATTAAGACATGGAGTATGCCGATTTTAGTCGCATTTTTGAAGTGCAATACAGACATGTAAACACCTCAATCAAACTATTATCATTGTGTAATACTTTTCGCTGCATTTTGCGACAGGATAATCCATACACACACAGCTGTTTGACACTTTTTCCATGCGCGTTCAGTATCAAATTCCATTTAAACACCAGTCCTTACTTCATACTTGCTTCCAATACCTCAGTTTGTCACAGGGGGCATGAATGAAATATTCCTAAATGAAAGTGGACATGTCGAACTGCAGTTAAAGTTGAAAAATTAAAAATGAAACACCTGAAATTACTTGAAACTCTGGAGAAAACTTGGATAGTGTGGTGACGCGGTGACGTAATCGATCTATGTGCTCTAACATGTAAAACGAGATTAAGAAAGGAACATTCAAAAAGTAACTCATGTAAACACCTTAATCATATTATTGTCTTATTCAGATTAAGGCAAATAATTCGATTACTGATGTCCATGTAAACGTAGTCACTGTTTGTTATGACAATTTGACAAACAAATACATCATAATCTTTATCATGACATAACCAGGACAACACAACTTGTCATAAATCTGTCATAAACATGATTGTCATGAGGCTATTATAATTGTGTCGTAAATATTTGTCTTGTCACATTTTCAGTCGATCAAACTGTATTTGTCATTATTAGAAGTGTCATTACTTTCTCAAAACAGAGTGTCATCAATATTTAATGACATTTTAATGACAAATTCAGCTTGTACCACTGTAGTTGAGGTCAAAAAATATTAATGTTGCTTTTATAATATTCAAGACATAAACTACTGATCAAAAGTTTGTGGTCAGCACAATTTTTAAATGTTTTAAAATAAGCTTCTCCTGCTCACCAAGGCTGTGTTCATTTAATCAAAATACAGTAAAATTGATAAAATTGTGAAATGTTATTGCACTATAAAATAACTGTTTAAAAGTAGTTAATTATTCAGTTTAATTGTTTATTCCAGTGATTTTAAAAATTATTATTATTATTATTATTATTATTATTATTACTATTATTATTATTTTTATTATTATTATTATTATTATTATTATTATTATTATTATTATTATTATTATTATTATTATTATTATTATTATTATTATTATTAATGGTAATAGTAGAAAAAGCAACAATGATTGGAGTGATAATTTTAGTTGAAACTACATATAATAAGAAAGCGGTAATTTAACCCTCTACTGCACGGTGTCACCATATGGCAACATGATACTTATGTTCATTTCCCTGCCACTGTTTCTTAAAAGACCAACATTAATTTTTTTTTTTGTTGGAAAGAGAAGACCTTAGTGTAGCCAATGATGTGCTTTGGTTAAGTCACATGACGTGGTGTGTTTTTCTGTAGCGTGATTTCTGACAGACTGGTGTTTATTGTGAATAGTTGCTGAATACAAATGTAAACGTCAATAAAAACAAAGGATCAAATGATGTCAGATCCACAAAAAATCTGAAACATCACTTCCAGTAAGTTATGGTGACATATTCACTACAATTTTTTTTTTTAAATCAAATTAGTTTTTTGTAAATGGATCAAATGTATGTGTTACCAAATGGCAACACTGTGCAATAGTGGAACGTTCAATGTTGCAATTGGTTAGCTAGCTAGCAATGTCAGCTGTGAACTTTTAAGTTGTAGCAATAACAACATTAATGCTAGTAATGTGATGTTGATTAGTCATATGTTAATGACATTTGCATTATGGATAAAATCTAGTGTTAATGGCAATACTACTTGTGAATAGATATGAATACAGGGAACAGTGTATTAGCGAGCACCACCATGTTCTATGGTAAGTGAAACAAGAAAAGGACAGAACTGGCTCTTTCTGCAGATGAAATTGAGGATGAGATGGGTTTTAGTGACCATGACAATGATGCAGACTGGACATTTGATAGAGGCAGTTCAGGTAAGTTAGCTCAGAGGCAGACAAGACAGGCGTAGTATAGTATAATATATAAACATTGTTAGCTAGTAGCTACATTATTCTGATGCATCTGGATATATTAGACTTGTTATTTATTTGTTATAATATTTACTGGGGAAAATATTTATATTCACTGTATGTTGTATACATGACAATACAATATTAGGTTTGTTTTTAATAATATTAAGCAAAAAAGAATTTAGTGAATGAAAGCGGTTGGAATTTGAGTTGTTGGAAAGTATGTATAAGGTGTCGTTTATAAGTTCTGTGTTAAAACTTATAATACCGCAACACCAATTAAATCATTTCAAACAACAAAATTATTAATTATAAGGAAATATTTAAATTTGAAATTTCTCAGTTAGATCCGTTGGACGTTGTTGCCATATGGCAACATTTCATAAAGTACCTTAAAAAAAAAATTCCCAAAATTTTTTTTACAGCACTTCAAGTTAAGCCATTTTAAGAAAAGAAAAACAGTTGAATATTTTTTTTCAAATAGATTTATCATAATGCGTGCAGTAGAGGGTTAAAATTTGAATAAATATTTAACAATTTAAGAATTTCTTTACATTTAATAAATGCCGCCTTGATGAACAGAATAGAAAAAAAAACATGAAAAAAAAACTCACTCCCTCCAAACTTTTGACCTTTAGTGTATAGACAATCTTGTTTATGAGAAGATTTGCTGTCTTGGTAATGTCAAGTTGTCAGAACAAAACAGGTTGTGTATTTGTTTTTGTCAAGTTATCATAACAAACAATGTCAACTTTGCATTTAAAATGTCCTAACTGAGAAAATGACTCTTAATGACTGTTTTAAAAAGCATACATTAAATCTCACTCACATTCTTCATGTCATGATTATAAAGGTTTCTTGACAGTTCTATGAACCACTTCAAATAAAGTGTTAACACCTATGAAATTATTTCTGAAGAAAAGTTTACATTTAATCAGTAGCCATTTTTCCACTTAAATCATTGTAACATTTATTACTCATATACAACTTTCATAAGATGATTTTAAATTGAGTTTTGATTTTAATAGTTTCGAGTTTTTAAAAAATTACTTAACGTTTTTTTTTTTGTGACTCCACAAATGTTACAAATTTTAAAAAAAAGTTCCAATATATATATATATATATATATATATATACATATATATATATATATATATATATATATATATATATATATATATATATATATATATGTATATATATATATATATATAAATACATAAATGAGAAGTTTAGTTGCAAAAACCTCTAAATGCTGTTTGATATTTCCTTCTAAAATGAGTATTTTTCTCCGACTCCTGTGTGTAGACATTTTACTATTATAGTGATGAATAGGATCTTTTCATTGCCTTTAAAGTGAAATAACTGAACATAAACATTAGAGGCTGAGAAAATGCATATTTTAGGAGAAAATTTCAGATGGCATTTAGAGGTTTTTGCATCTGAACTATATATATAGTTAGATGGCGCAGTGGGTAGCACGATCGCCTCACAGCAAGAAGTTCGCTGGTTCGAGCCCCAGCTGGGTCAGATGCCATTTCTGTGAGGAGTTTGCATGTTCTCCCCATGTTCGTGTGGGTTTCGTAGACATGTGGTACAGGTGAATTGAATAAGCTAAATTGGCCATAGTGTATGTGTGTGAAAGTGTGTGTTTGGGTGTTTCCAGGTGTTGGATTACGGCTGAAAGGGCATCCGTAAAGTTGACGTTTGGGGCGATGCAATGGCGCAGTAGGTAGTGCTTTCGCTTCACAGCAAGAAGGTTGCTGGTTCAAGCCTCGGCTGGGTCAGTTGGCGTTTCTGTGTGGAGTTTGCATGTTCTCCCTGCATTCGTTCGCGTGGGTTTCCTCCGGGTGCTCCGGTTTCCCCCACAGTCCAAAGACATGTGGTACAGGTGAATTGGGTAGGCTAAATTGTTTATAGTGCATGAGTGTGAATGAGGGTGTGTGGATGTGTCCCAGAGATGGGTTGCAGCTGGAAGGGCATCCGCTGCGTAAAACAAATGCTGGATTAGTTGGCGGGTCATTCCGCTGTGGCAACCCCAGATTAATAAAGGGACTAAGCCGACAAGAAAATGAATGAATGAAGTTGAAGCTTCATTCTGTTGTGGCGACCCCAGATTAATAAAGGGATTAAGCTGAAAAGAAAATAAATTTGTTTATATACAGTCTTATGCAAAAGTTTGGCCACCTCTGATCATTTTCATAGTTGCAAGCCATAGCCTACTGGCCTTTCAAATACTTTATTTAACCAACAGTTGCAATGCAATTTAAGTCATAACAAAAATAGACAGGTGCATAAATTTGGGCACCCCAACAGAATAATGACATAAATCTTTTGTACAGCCAACTTTTGATGAAATAACAGCCTGTATGTGCTTCTTATAGCCAAGGATAAGTGCCTGAATTCTTGCTGAAGGCATTTTGGGCCATTCTTCCTTGCCAAATTTCTCCAGTTCAGTCAGGTTTGATGGGTGCCGAGCATAAACAGCTCTTTTCAAATCAACCCATAGATTTTCGATGATGTTCAAGTCTGGGGACTGGGATGGCCATTCTAGAGCATTGTATCTTGTCTGAGCATGAATTCAATCTCAATTCAACTCAATACTGCTACACTACGTATTTCTGTCTGAAAAACTTGACATTATCTAGCTTTCTCTAGAAACCGAATGGCATTTTACTCTGATGTTTTTTTAAGAAAGAGCACATAATTATGCAGCCACAGAGGGGTGCCCAAACTTTTGCATAAGACTGTTTTTAGGGGCAGTACTTGATATTTTAACCAGATTAAATTAGTTTTATGTCATTTCAAACCTGTTCGACTACATTTCTTCTGCAGAACACAAAAAAGAGAGGCACACAGAATAATATTGATATGATAACAAAAGAATTTTATCATTGACTTTTGCCGTGAACTCTACATTGACATGACATTTCTGTAAAGAGAGTTCACACACACACACGCACAAACCATCACCATTCTTCTATAGAAAATCATTCATCTTCAACAACTACAAAAAATACAAGATGAAAAGATGAGTTAATAATGACAGAAGTTTCATTTTTAGGTAAACTATCCCTTTAAGAAAACACTTGAGATAGGTAAAGGGACATATTTGAAAATAAAAGTTCTGACTAAAAATAGTATAGTATAATAATAGTAGTAGTATTAATAATAAAATAATAATAATAATAATAATAATAATAATAATAATAATAATAATAATAATAATAATAATAATAATGATACTAATAAGAATAATAATGATGATAATAATGACTTTAAATCTTCAATTTGTCCTTCAGTCTGTTTTCTGAAGTTCAAATGTTGAAGTGGAAAAGACTGCACTCGTGTTTGCATATATACACTTAGAACTTGATGTGATTACAATACACATTACACAACACTGATGAACACATGCAAAGTGTGCTTTCTAGGTTACAAACGCGGTTCAAATGTTTGCCACGGCCGATTTCCAGGTCTGTTCAATGAGTGAATGAAGTGAATGTACTTTAGAAAGGCACACAGCTAAAGTGGTTGTTATGTAATGAGCCCCTTTCATCCAGAATGCCTGCAGGGAGGATCGTTTTTCACTCGGGTTTACCAACTCATTTCTGACCCCCAGTGAAACTTACATGCTATTACAGATTCCACACTTCCAGTTTTACAAAATTTTTCGTGTCTCGTCATAAAATAGTACTTTCTGTATATTATTATTAACTATGTGCGAGATGATATAATCGCGTATATGTCACCCACTTTATAAAAAGGGTGTTTGTTTTGAGATTTGTAATGTAAAAAAAATTAAAAATACTAATAATTAATAGTGTTTTGGAACCATAAGTGATTGAATTAATCTGTTGTGGAAATTTTAAAGTTGCTGTGGTAATATAAACAAGTTACCCGATACTGTATTATGATTTCTTCAGCTAAATATAATATACCACAACACCATAGTTTACTGTAGTATTACTTTACTGCTGTAGCATGCATTAACCAGTGTTTAATTTTTTGTTTTGCCTTTCCCTGCTGAAAAATCCAGCTTAAACCAGCCTAGGCTGGTTGGCTGGTTTTAGGTGGTTGACCAGCCTGGATTTAGAGGGGTTTTGGCCATTTCCAGGCTGGTTTCCAGCCATTTTCAAATGACCAGCTAAATCCAGCTAAAACCAGTTTGACCAGCCTGGTTTAAGCTGGACATAGCTGGTTTTGGCTGGGCTCCCAGCTTGGCTAGGCTGGTCAAGCTAGTTTTAGCTGATCATTTTCCAGCCTGACCAGCTAAGACCAGGCTGGAAACCAGCCTGGAAATGGCCAAAACCCCTCTAAAACCAGGCTGGTCGACCAGCTAAAACCAGCCAACCAGCCTAGGCTGGTTTAAGCTGTTTTTTTTTTCAGTGAGTTATTAATCAGGGGTCGCCACAGTGGAATGAAGCGTCAACTTATCCATCAATGTTGCCCTTCCAGCTGCCATCACAGGGAAACACCCACACACTCTCATTCTCACACATGCACAACGGACAACCTAATTCACCTATAGTGCATGTTTTTGGATTGTGGGGGAAACCGCAGTACTCAGACGAAACCCACATGAACACGAAGAGAACATGCAAACTCCACACGGAAATGCCAACTGATTCAGCCGAGGCTCGAACCAGAGACCTTCTTGCTATGAGGCGACTTTTTTGTGAAGATTACTTTTTTCTTGTATACAGATATAGTAATATGACACAAGAGTTGTTGTTATTCTTTGAACATAAGTGTGTAAATGTTTGCATGAACACAGAAGATATTTTGAAAAATAAAAATGTTGGAAACCATTCACTTTCATAGAATTGACTTTTCCTTTGGAAGTTAATGGTTGGGAACATTCTTCAAAATATCTTTTTTTGTGTTCAACAGAAAAAGGAAACTCATAAATGTTTGGAACCACTTAAACATGAGTAAAAATTGAGAAAATGTTCATTTTGGCCGAACTGTCCCTTTAATACAGGGACTTGATGCCATCTGGTGGTTTTAGTGCCATATATTTACCAGTCAAGGTACCAGCACAGAACACTCCCATAAATTATCCCATAAATATATACTTTTTCCTAAATATTTCCCAGTCCCTAAAGGCTAGCTAACCTGTTAAACACTAAGAAAACTGAAATGGCTATAGTATTATTGCTCAATCGGAATCTGTAAGTCTGACTGAAGCTCAGAGCGAGGACTCAAACGATCAGTCGTTTAATTACAGCCTCATACAGAATGAATTGTTATCTTGTCCCAGGGAATGAAACAAATAACCATCATTAAATGTGATCTTGGTGATCTGTGATTAACCCGACACATGCAAAACAACTATTTTCAATCAGTTTTATCGGTGGCTCTTCAGACATAGGCAGAAAACTGGTATTCGGCTAGATTTTTATCCTTATAGCCTTATAGTGAATGATCCATATGTTCATTCATTTTCCTTCGGCTTAGTCCCTTTGTTCGTCAGGGGTCACCACAACGGAATGAACCACCAACTTATCCAGCATATGTTTTACACAGCAGATGCCCTTCCATCTGCAACCCAGTACTGGGAAGCATGTGGATGATGTTATTCTCAATTCTAATGTTAAAACCTGTACAGAATATGCATATATTTATTTACTTTTTTTTTTAAATTCTTTTTTTCATCTGATGCCACAGGAATGAGGTGTTTGTAGCCTACATAGTAACATTAATAACTCAGATAGATTAACTGTAAGCATAAACTGTCAGAGGTAAAAAAAAATGGCATAATTTTAGTAAAATATGTTGATCTTTTAGATGAAAAACTAATGTATGAGTTAACCTCATGTGAGAAATGTGAGCGATTGGCTGAGTAAAATTATTTAGCCAATATAATAGTAACACGCGACACGGTGGCTCAATGGTTAGCACTGTCACCTCACAGCAAGAAGGTCGCTGGTTCGAGTCCCGGCTGGGTCAGTTGGCATTTCTCTGTGGAGTTTGCATGTTCTCCCTGTGTTTGTGTGGGTTTCCTCTGTGTGCTCCGGTTTTCCCCAAAGACATGCAGTATAGGTGAATTGAATAAACTAAAATGACCATAGTGTATGTGTGTGAATGAGTGTGTATGGATGTTTCCCAGTACTGGGTTGCAGCTGGATGGGCATCCACAGTGTAAAAAATATGCTGGATAAGTTGGTGGTTCATTCCGCTGTGGCGACCCCTGATGAATAAAGGGACTAAGCCGAAGGAAAATGAATGAATGATAATAGCAATAATGGTAATAATAACAACGAAAACAATAATATTCTATAATTAATTGTATTAATACTCACTCTATGGTGACGCGGTGGTGCAGTAGGTAGTGCTGCCGCCTCACAGCAAGAAGGTCATTGGTTCGAGCCTCGGCTGGGTCAGTTGGCGTTTCTGTGTGGAGTTTGCATGTTTTCCCTGCGTTCATGTGGGTTTCATCCAGGTGCTCTGGCTTCCCCCACAGTCCAAAGACGTGCGGTACAGGTGAATTGGGTAGGCTAAATTGTCTGTAGTGTATGAGTGTGAATGAGTGTGTATGGTTGTTTTCCAGAGATGGGTTGCGGTTGGAAGGGCATCCGCTGCGTAAAACATGTGCTGGATTAGTTGGCGGTTCATTCCGCTGTAACGACCCCGGGAAAAATAAAGGGAATAAGCCGAAAAGAAAATGAATGAATGAATACTCACTCTATATATTGCTCATATTATTTATACTGCATATGATGAAAATATAAATAAAATAAAAATAAATTACAAACATACATTAATCCTTTCCACAAGTCACAAATCAAATTTTCAGGTCAATAATAATTTTAAATAGAAACAACATAAGTATAATAAAGATATGCAACTTTTTTCCAGTCCACAGAATTAGCAAGTGTTGATATAATGAACTGTAGCAAAATAACTTTAAATAATTTCTTACATTTCTCATAACGTCAGATGTCTCCTTCAACCAATTTCAATACAATAAATTTATACGGTACTTAACAGCTAAACAAACACTCTTTTGTATTGTTTCCCCCTTAAATCCACATAATTAACAAATACTGTGTAATGAACTCTTACAATTTTCTGTTTGACGTCATATTAGCTCCGCCCCGTTTGCCTTTGACCCTCCCGGCGCGCCTGTGCTGTGGCGGGAGATTCCAGCATGGCGGTGCAACCTAAACAGAACCTGTCTATGGACAGTGCATCTGAACATGGATTCCTCAATTTTTACTTTTCGATGTCCGACAAACCAGACACCACGGTGCGAGTGTTTGATAGAAACGATTACTATACGGTGCACGGGAAAGATGCGGTTTTTGCAGCCAAAGAGGTTTTCAAGACAAATGGAGTCATCAAAAATCTGGGTTCAGGTTAGTGATCCGCTTATAAATTATTTTCAATAATCAATATCTCTTTAAATATATCATCAACTGCTTCTTTCAGTTGTGCAGATTTATACTAAGCCGTATTTTTAAGTATCTTAAATTACGTTAATTGTCGTATGTTGTAAAAGTGTTGTTTTATTCTTATTTATTCAGGGAACAGGAGGTTGGAGAGTGTGGTCCTCAGTAAGATGAACTTTGAGTCATTTGTGAGGGATTTGCTGCTGGTCAGACAATACCGGGTGGAGGTTTACAAGAACGCCAGTAAGAGCAGCAAAGAGCATGACTGGCAAATAGCTTTCAAGGTATCAAATGCCCTCTTTCATTAACTTTTTTTTTTTAAGTTGAGGTAAAGTTGTTTTTATATTTATAAATTCGTTCATTTTGGTATAGTGACAACTTATGAGAGGCTAATATAAATATTGGCTCTGAAATCTCATGTAAGAATGACTTTAGCACAACATTAGCACTATTTAACTGTGAATGATGCTGTACTTCGATAGCCATTATTTGTTAATATAATTTCACTATTTAGAGTTTGCAAAGAATACTTTTCTGAAGTCATATTATTAAGGAGAAAGTCTGAATGTGTGAATGAAAGACCAACTTTACCTAGGCCATTCTATGTCTTGATTTTCTTTTACTAAAACTATTTGACAGTCTCCTTGGCTGTGTTTTGGATCATTGTCTTGCTGAAATGTCCACCCTGGTTTTATATTCAGCCTCCTGCCAATGTAGATTTTGGACTGAAGCAGCTAATATTAATTTACTATGACGAAGGATAGGGTTGCTGAATAATTTCTAAGAGATTTTAGCTGCTGTCTGGGCTTTCACTGCCTTTTTACACCTCCCTTCATGTGTTCAATACTTTTTTCCTGTGTTTAATTTTCTTACACAACTTAATTTGTAAACTAATTAGATTTGTTTTCTTTTTATATATATGTATTTTTGGGTTATCAACATCTGGTGAAAATTTCAAGTCTACAGCACCTTTAGAAATATGTTTTCTGAGAAATAAATGACATTGAATGCTTATTTCCCCCCCTGGATATGTATGTTTATGTATGTAGTGAGAGGGAGAGATCTTATCTGTTATTAGTGAAAGTGGAAAAATGTGAATGTCAAGTGTTTGCATACTTTTACCACATTATCACCACATTTACCCATTTTTGTTAATTAAAAATATTTTTGAGATTCAAAAACCATAGTATCACCATAGATTGAGTTATTAGTATATATGAATATAAATTACTTTACATGTACTTTGTACCATGTTATTACTGCATTTGCATTTTTATTAATACATGTTTTAAGGTAAATAAGGTAAATAAATGTAACCTTTTAAAAATAAATCTATTGGTCAAAATAATCCTTTAGGCTAGTTACTTTTATCTATCTATCAACCGACCAACCGGCTTGCTTACCTAATTACTTGCTTATCTACTTACTTACTTGCATACTTACCTACTTACTTGCATACTTACCAACTTACTTACCAACTTACTTGCCTAATTACTTGCCTAATTACTTGCCTAATTACTTGCCTAATTACTTGCCTAATTACTTGCCTAATTACTTGCCTAATTACTTACCTAATTACTTGCTTACCTACTTGCTTACCTACTTCATTGCCTACTTACCTACTTATTTGCCTACTTGCTTGCCTACTTACCTACTTGCATACTTATTTGCCTAATTGCCTAAATACTTACTTACCTAATTACTTACCTACTCGCTTACCTACTTGCGTACTTGCTTGCATACGTACCTATTTATTTACTTACCTACTTACTTGCCTACTTACCTAAATACTTACCTACTTGCCTACTTGCATGCATACTTACCTATTTACTTACCTACTTGCCTACTTACCTAATTACTTGCCTACTTGCATGCATACTTACCTATTTATTTACTTGCCTACTTACTTGCCCACTTGCATACTTGCCTACTTATTTACTTGCATACTTATCTACTTATTTCCCTACCTACTTATTTACTTACCTACTTACTTATTTACTTACCTGCCTACTTGCATACCTACTTGCTTGCCTGCTTGCATACTTACTTTTTTATGCATCTCTTCCTGTTTATGCATCTCTTCCAGTCAAAATAAACTTAAATCATTATGAGGGCTAAATTTACTTTTCCTGCGTTCATCTGGTGTTTGTTTTGCATTCAGGCATCTCCAGGAAACCTGACTCAGTTTGAGGAGATTCTGTTCGGCAGTGGTGGAGGGCCTGCTGAGGGTGCTGTCGGTGTGGTGGGTGTTCGTCTTGGCACTGGCACTGATGGCCAGCGTGTTGTCGGTGTTGGTTATGTGGACAGTACCCTCAGGAAACTTGGTGTGTGCGAGTTCCCTGACAATGATCAGTTCTCCAACCTGGAGGCTCTCCTTGTGCAGATCGGCCCCAAAGAGTGTGTGCTTCCTGCAGGAGATTCAGGAGGAGACCTGGGCAAACTTAAACAGGTGACTTTTAATAGATAATGGCTAATGTGTTTAAAATTTAAACAAGATGGTTATCGGCTGTCAACATTTTTATTGTTCTTCTGGAAATAAATGTTGTAAAAGTTATTCCACCTATATTGTTTTTCTATGCAATTATTATTTTAGTTAGTAATATTTACAATTGTCTTTATTATTGTAATTAATGTACACATGAAAATATCATGACAATGCTACCCTTAATCTTTAACATCCACTGACGTTTTTTTTTTTAATACAGTTCATAATAAGCACTTAAACATAATTAAACAGTCGTTCAGTAGTAATATCATATGTTCATTTGATCCTCAGGAGACATTTCTTATTCTTGATTTTAAAACCTTTGTGCTGGCTAAAATTTTTGTGTAAACCAAGATACACTACAATCTAATCTATGGTATTAAAATTTAAATATGATTTGGAAAAATAATGGTTCTTTAAAACAGAATGCATTTAAAACTAGCAATGAACACTTGTAATGTAATGAGAGCTACAGTTCAAATAACAAAAGTATTCATTTAAATGTATTGTTTTAAACTATAGAATACTGAAAACTACTTGCATTACATTACTGAGCACCAATTTAGCATATTAGAATGATTTCTGGGAAATAACTGCTAAAAACACAGCTTTGCTTTAGCAGGTAAATACGCAATTTGTAGTTAAAAACGCAATTTTTAAATGTAGTTGCATTTTTAATGATAGTTTATTTAACCATAGAACCATTTTACATATTTCAGGGTGTCTGAAGGTTTGATCAAGTCACATTTAAGACCCTTTTAAGACCATTATGAATGAAGTTTTAGACTTATACAAGGCTAAAAGTAATGACTATTTCTAATAGCCCGGTTTGGCCAATGGATTTTTTTTTCTTGCCACCAAATGTAATAATTTCTTGGCAACATACTTTAATGTGTCAAAACAAGAAAACTAGTTGTATACTTTTTTTTTTTTTTTTTTTTTTTCAACATAATATTTCTTTTTGACAAATTACAAGTGTAACATTCTTAAATGTATATTTATTGTGAAGACGATTACATAAATAATCAAAATATATATTTGTTGGCTTTTTGTCCAAATTGATTGCGCAAAACTTCTATTCAACCTAATGCGTTTCTGTAACAAATCTTTAAGTTTCATGCCTATTTATAAATATTATGTCTAGTCTACTCTCCCTTACTTCTGTAAATAGTTTTTGTATGAATGGAAGATAATGTCAAGGGCTATATTGTTTTTTTATTATCATAAGGAACTGTAATTGTCTTTAGTTTTCTTTCCTGGGAATTAATTTGAAGGAACTGCTGTAAAATATATATTTTTTTAAAGCTATTGTAAATTGTATCTTATTGCAATAATAAAAAAAAACACTTAAAAATAAAAAAAATGGTTTTATTAAGATGGATTGTTGGTGATTGGATGGATGTCGGCCTGATTGTGCAAGATTGCTTTTCTTGGACAGAGGAAAATTAAGACCTGTTAAAAAACAGTTTAAGACACATAAAACAATATTTCAGTGAATTTAAGACTTTTTAAGGCCTAAAATTTTGTTTTTGAAATTTAAGACTTTTTAAGACCCCACGGACACCTTGGTTTTAATCAAATGTATATCATTGGCAAGCATAAAAATTAAACATAATAAATATACATTTTTTCCATCCTTTGATCTGTAGTATAGCTATAATCATGCTTCATAAATACCTATGGTTGTTGTTGATGATTCAGGTGGTGCAGCGCGGTGGCATTCTCCTCACAGACAGGAAGAAGTCAGAGTTCACAACTAAAGACATTGTGCAGGATCTGAATCGGCTACTGAAGGCCCGTAAAGGAGAGACTGTGTCCAGCGCTGCCCTTCCTGAGATGGAGAAACAGGTTTGGGGATCTGCCACTAGTGATCGGAGAAACTATGCTTTTCAAAGCTTCAAAACAATTCTGTTTCAATCCTCTTGAAACATTGTGTGCAAGGGACACCTGGTGGTCAAAACCATGTAAATGCAGCAAAACAAGCGTGAGAATTGACTTTTTCAAACATTGCAAACTTAAACTTAAAATTAAAAAATATAACATATAAATGCACTTAGCCTATCTAATTTCATTACTTAAGTCTCTTTACAGTATGTGTACATTTTCATGGCGTATATATTGTTTGTTCTATGGTGGGCTCAACCCGACTATTAACTAATCCTTTTCATTTTACAAATGTCTCATTAAAACATCTACAGAATTATAAAATTGATCTGGGATCACATAAAAACTATAAAACCTGTTCAGCGATTTGGTATTGATTGGGATGAAATTTTTTTATTAGTTCTAAAACTGTAAAGGTGTAACGAATCCCTATAACAAAGTCATGTGACCCTGCAAATTTGATCCATGCTCTGAAACCACTGATTCAATATTAAAGATTCGTCAAGGTTTTGAAACTTCAGAAAGCAGTGTATTCATAGTTTTCAAATTCAGGTGATTTTTCATGGAGATTTAATCATGATATATATTTTTTCTAGATTGCAATGTCTTGCTTAGAAGCAGTCATCAAATACCTGGAGCTCCTCGCAGATGAGGCCAATTTCGGGTCCTTTAAGATGACCACCTTTGACCTGAACCAGTACATGCGCCTGGATAATGCTGCTGTACAGGCCCTCAATCTCTTTCAGGTTTGTGGTCATTTAAAAACGAGAAATACGCCATTTCTTCAGCCAATGCTTTGATTTATGCTTTGTTTTTGTAATTTTTTAGGGTTCTTCTGATGATGCTACTGGCACTCACTCTCTGGCTGGACTTCTGAACAAATGCCGAACTCCACAAGGACAGCGACTGGTCAACCAGTGGATCAAACAGCCTCTCATTGATAAAAACAAGATAGAAGAAAGGTGAGACTTTCAACTTTTAGGTGTGTTGTAATGCAGGGTTTATGGAATAGTAGTGTTTTTTTAGACCTGTGTTATATAGTCTTTATTTTGAAGTGATATACATATAAATTTTGTTATGCGTGTTATAAACAATGTACTTTTTTCCCAAATGAGACCCTTTATTTTAAAAACGGATGTCATTTAAAGGAAATGCCTTGTTTATATCTGTATTCATGTAAATGTAGTCAATATGGCACGAGATCTGCAATCTGACATGTAATGTTATATAAGATTTGCATTAAAACTTGTAACATCCTACTGCTATACATAACTACTGTAATGATAAAATATACCTAATACTGATCATACTGATCTGATCATTAATATTATTCAAATTAAAGCAAAAACGAGCTCAATCACTGATTCTGACTGGACAACTTTTGTTGCTTTTGTTATACTCCATATACTTGTATATTAGTATGATGATAGTTATAATTAGTACAGTACAATTAGTATAATAAAGATTGCATTGATTTGATTGTTTTTTACGATTTAACATCATAGATAGTTTCCTAATTGAACCTCTGAATTGCAATCTTAATGAAATCTTTACTTCAGATTCACAGCATAATTTAAGATTTAAGTGAAGTTTCATAAACTAATTTCAAGAGGAGCACGTGATATGATTGAGCACGTCTGGCCACTCATCTGTAATCAGTAATAATCCAATCAGAGTGATCCTAGTTTACTATAAATGGATCATTTTCTCCCTACTGCTCTATCTTCGTTTGGAAGAATCCCCCCTTCCACCCCATCTCCTCCTTTTCCCCTTTTCTTTTCTAAAATCTCCTGATATGCCTATCGACCGGGCGGGAGCCCTGGGATCAAATATCTCCGAGCTCAGGGTTCTCTCCCGGGACAGCATGCCAAACCTGCTTTAAACACCAAGCATATCTAAGTGGGAACTCTTGAATTACCTCTTTGAATTGAACTTTTGCACCATACAATGAGTCTATACCTCTGCTTGTGCACACCCAGACTGGACCTCGTGGAGACGTTTGTGGAGGACTCTGAGCTGAGGAAAAGTTGTCAAGAGGATCTACTCCGCCGCTTTCCTGACTTGAATCGGATGGCAAAGAAGTTCCAGCGTCAGAGCTCAAATTTACAGGACTGTTACCGGGTCTATCAAGCTGTGGGGCAACTGCCAAATGTGGTGCTGGCACTGGAGAGATACAGTGGTATGCAAAATGTTGCCTGATAACCTTATAGTTTGCATTTACCATGATAATTCATACAAACAGGATTCATTCTCAGTTTGTTTCTAACTTGTTTGAGTTTCTTTCGTTTATTGAACTCAAATGAAGCTACTCTGAAGAATGTTGGAAACAAGCAGCCATTGACGTCCATTCCATCTTTTGTTCCTACTATGAATGTAAATGTCTGTTTTTATCCAATATTCTTCAGAATATCTTGGGTCAATAGTAAAAAGTAATGTGTAAGTTTTAAAATACATGTTAACTATTTCATTTTTGGGTGAACTATCCCTTAGCGTAACTGCTTTTTATGGGACAACAAAAGTGATGGCTCTGTTTTAATCTGTTAACAGCAGTGTTAAGTAACAAATACTCAAATGACTGTAATTGAGTAGTTTTTCCTCAAGAATTGTAATTTAGTAACTAGTTTTAAAAATGTGAAGCCTTAAAAGGGTCCAAGATGATGACTGAAATTTCCAAATGGCCTTAAACAAAAACTACATGCACTACAGAATATTACGTTTTCACACACACATGCACAAATGGCATGCAAACATATAAGCCTTTTACAGTGTAATACTACTCTTAAGTACTTTTAAAAGGGCTTTACTCATACTTGTGGCATAATTTACAACAGATATTTTTCCTTTACTTGCGCTACATTTGAGCAAGTAATGGTACTTCTACTTGAGTATGATTTTTCAGTACTCTTTCCACCACTGCGTGTTAACAGGAAAACATCAGGTCCTCCTGCATGCGGCATTCATCTCTCCGCTCAGCGACCTCGTCTCAGACTTCTCCAAATTTCAGGAGATGATTGAAACCACACTGGACATGAACCAGGTCTGCTCTTGTCTTCCATCTAAGGGTTTTGTTTCTGTTTACAATTTATTCACATATACAACAGAACTATTTACTTTTATATAACAAAGAAAACTAATGGGTTGCACTTTTATCAGTCTTTCAGTATAAATGTCACTGAAATGAGAGTGAAAAAAAAGTATTTTGTTTTGTTGACATCATTTAGGATATCAATGCGCTGTTGTTGTAAACCTTAAGATATTCGTGAATATTCGTTGCACAACGGACTGACTTTCCACATCCCTAAAGATGACACTGCACAAAATGAAAAGTGATTGGTTTGTTAATCTTTCGCTCATGTAGCATCATGGATAGTCCTTGACCATACAAAGCTGACAAATTGTCCAGACCTGATGGCTACGAAAAACTTAAGTGCAGCATGATAAACAGGGTTTGAGAACTATCTGTTGTTTCTAATACTGTTGTGTTATTTTCCAGGTTGAGCATCACGAGTTTCTGGTGAAACCTTCCTTTGATCCCACTTTGAGTGAGCTCAGGGAAAACATGGATCGTTTGGAGAAAGCCATGCAGGCCGCCTTGAGCAGCGCAGCTCGGGAGCTTGGTAACTGAACCTAGTTTGGCTATTTAATGCATTTCCTGTTGAAGCATTTTGATGTTAATCTTCTAACATCTTTCTTTTTTTTCATTTGTTGATCTGTGCTTTAGGGTTGGAAGCAGCCAAGACTGTGAAGCTTGAATCCAATGCACAAATTGGTTATTTTTTCCGAGTTACATGCAAAGAAGAAAAGAGTCTCCGCAACAACAAGAAATTCACTACTTTAGACGTTCAGAAGAATGGAGTGCGGTTCACTAATAGGTAAGACATGTTGTATGAGATGTATAACCCTTACAAGATTTATGGGTCCCATGAAATTAAAATAAAGTTTTTTTAGTGTTAGTATCTGTATTGTTAGTTTTTAGGATATCTATAAGCTAATGCACACCAAGACATTTGCGTTTTGAACATATAAAACCAATGTAAACATGAAAGGCTTGTAGTTTGTAACTTCCTAAACGATCAACGGTTTTATTCACGTCACCTCGTACTTCAGTTTCTCATCAAATTGTGTCCAATCAAATGCTCTCTAATATCTGACTTGCCCCGCAAGACGCTTCACATTTGATGAACTTGAGCTCAACCACTCACTTGCAGAGTGGTGATAAAACAAAATGCCATTTGCTGTTTAAAAAAGGGGAGGAGCTATTCTGTCCCACCCTGTCCATGTTTCATGTGAGATTAAGGCAAACATAAAATAAAAAAGCACATTTTAACGCACTTCACAGGACTTTTCAATACTTCTGCTGACCCCCTGTATGAGTTTTTAATGGGTTATTTTAAACGCATTGCTAAAGTTTAATTGCAACACATCGATTATCATGTGACACCGCAGCTCCAGTGATTAATGAATATATCGTGTTTTGAGTATATATTTTTTTTTTTACCTTTTCCACAAATATTGACAAACCCTTTAATTACATTAAGAAATATCTTATACTCACATTCGCAAATCTGTGTAAGAACATTTCGTTGTTTTAAACGGCTTAATAATCATATTTATATATCTGTGAATGGTGATGGACGCTATCATGTTAATCTACGCTGCAAGAGACATCAGAGCTGCTGGATTATTCATTTATGAATATAATTTATCATATTATTTTTTCCTGAAAAACACAAGTGGCTGTTTAACTTGGAGAGCAATAGTAAATGTTCTAGTAACAAACAGTGTATCTGAAGTAAATAAAGCACATCGTGAACTAATTATTACTCTCCATAGACATCAGTTTGTATTTTACAAACCATAAATGTTGTTTTGCTAGTACTTGCACGTATTTGAATGTCTGAAACCTAAAATGAATGTTATTGGTTTGAAAATGCTGATAACTTGTGGTTGACAAGCACCATGCACCTCTTTCTGTGCTTCAGCACGAGTGAGAAAATTTGACTTGATGAAGTGCGTTGTGAACATTCTAATCACACCATTGTGATGTAAGGTTACATACTGGTTCAACAAGTGACTAGCTTTATTAATGATAGAGTTGTGTCTGTTTTGTAGTAAGCTGAGCTCTTTAAATGAAGAATACACTAAAAGCAGAGAAGAGTATGAAGAGGCTCAGAATGCCATTGTCAAGGAAATCATCAGCATTGCTGCAGGTGAGCCATTTATTAATATTCACTAAAGTTTTAGGTTTATTTTTCATGTGGTGTTTGGCTTTGATTATAAATATGGAACGTTAAGGATTCAGTAAGTTACTATGATAGATAAAACATAAATGGAAAGTTCCATTTTACAAGATGTTGGTGACATTTTTTTTTCCACTAGAACCGTCCATGACCTCCGGCACTTTGGGAGTCAAAAAAAAATAGGCATAGCCAATTCAACATCTGTATAACCAGTTCAATATTGGATTCTAGGCATTTTCATCACATTAAACTGTTTTCAATGATACTTTAAAGGGCCATGAACCCCAACCCCTCCCCCCTCTCAGCAGGGTGTTAGAAAAAAGTTAGTTTGAAAAAAGTTAGAAAAGTGGGTGAGTCCAGCTTTGTTTAGGTGGGGGTGTTTGCATGTAAAGGGGAGTTTCATTACGTGCACGAACACCAGCAACACAGTGCAGGGAAGATAGACAGTGATTCAGGGAGCGGCATTTACAGCGGATCTGAGAGCTGTGTGGAAGTGAGGGATTTTCAGTCCATTATATTGTAGTGATATTACTGTAAACTTAGTAACTAAATCATTTTGACTAAGGTATGTCTTTAAAAACTGAGAGTACTGCTGACAATACTAATAACTTCGCCATCTGTATAAACAAAGAACACTGATCATACACTTACCCTATCAGTAGACAGGACAATCAACACGAACTGGAACCTCATCTTTTTTTTTTTTTAAAGAAGATGAGCGGCAAATCTGGATTTCACAATTTCCAAATGCGAAAAGCTCTTGGGTGAAACATATTTTTGTCGCATGTTAGCAGATCACTGTAATCTACACATGTGGGTCCACACTCAAGCTGTTCTCTCATCGCCTGGGAAATGGAAACAAAACCTTCGTTGTGGCACATTTATAAACGCAACACCGAGCCATGTCTGCGAACAATTCTTCTGCTACTTGTTGAATTACGGTTGGCAACACAATTTGGTGTCTCTGAACACTGTAAAAGGTAAAAAGAGTCTTCGAAGCTATAACATGCAAATTTAATGAAGTTGCATCTCGTTCACAATAGAACGCGCTGATTGGTTTGAACCAATCTTTCCCTGGTTTTGAACCAGGACTTTCTCCTGAATCAATGCTGAAAACTCAATGATGTCACTTTGTACTGGCTGGTACAGACATCCAATCTTCACACTGGAATTTACACAATGATCTCATTGCCATGACGTAGCTTCAACATTTTTTTTTAAACCGAAAGAACGCATTTGCTCTAAACAACACAAAAACAACCAATTTTCAATTGTTAGCTAAATATGTGTCCTAATAGTGTTTTTAGCACATATATATATATGACTGTCAACATCTCAAAAAATGTGTTATGGTGTTTCATGATCCTTTGAAAGTGCAATAGGACATCTTGGAAAATGCTAACGTTAGCCTGATGGCCCTGAAATCCCAACATGCAAATTGCCATTTAAAGCCAAGCCTCATGAATGCGCACTAGAGAACTTCACAACATCACATAACGTTCACCAAAGGCAAAACTTTATAGTACTGTTAGTGATTACAGTACAAAACTTAAAAAAGAGGGTAAGTTGTTAATGTTTGCCTGCCATTATCAGTCTGAACCTCATCTGTGGTGCATGCGTTAATTTAAATGGCTGTAATCCATTTTGTACAAACAGGGTGCACTGCGGTATGCAATTACATATTTTGAGTGGGAGGTAGGACAGCCTCGTAGCCATCGTAATGTTCGGACCAAAAGTTTGGATTTGACAAACCTTTCTTGGTCCTACACCTTCCACAGAATTTTTAAAAATGCATATCAATATATTTGGATTACGTCATTTATGACTGCCATCAGGATGTGAAAAGAATTTCATCCGCATAGCAAAAATAGTTTCTAAAGACAATCGCGTATTGCATCTGTAATGTTGTTGACACTTTGAGTAGGAATAATGCAGTTGTGTTTGTACCGTAGGATATGTGGATCCAGTACAGACTCTGAATGAGGTGATCGCTCAGCTGGATGCAGTGGTAAGCTTCGCTGTGGTGTCTCATGCTGCTCCAGTGCCTTTCATAAGACCAAAAATACTAGAGAAGGGTTCAGGGAGACTAGTTCTGAAGGCAGCAAGGCATCCCTGTGTTGAAGCCCAGGATGATGTGGCTTTCATTCCCAATGATGTAACCTTCACAAGAGGAGAGGAGATGTTTCATATCATCACAGGTGAGCTCTTTTTTTTATTATTATTATTAGAGGATTTGTGGTTTGGTATGTCAATGTGTACACATTTGTGATCAATAGTTGTTTGAATGAACATTTGATTTATCTCCTAATTATTTACCTTAATAATGCAAGACGTGTCCACTTCAGTGGAACATTGTCACTGGTATAACAGGATGTGCAAATGACACTCAAAACAGAAGCTATCTTACCCAATGAAAAGGCTGGTAGGATCGTTTAAAAGACAATCTGTAATTTAATAGAAAAAGTATGATTAAATGCAAGTACTGATATAAAACATGTCAATAGTGCTGTCTTGGGTGTACACAGTGACAGCTAGTGCATGTGTGCATCCATATGAGCAAATAGGTTTCCAACTAAATAAAAAATAAAGAGAATTTCTTTAATCTTATTTCATTAGTCATTATGTACCCCACATGGATAAAACTGCAATCATTAATATACAGTAGTCAACATTTAAAATGGATCAAAAATGTTTTTTAGAATTGTCATAAGACAAGAATGGGTGTTTAATAGTTTTAGGATGAAAGCTGATGATCCACTTCAAATGTTGACCACTAGTGTTGGGCAAGTTACCTAAAAGTAATAGATTACAAGTTACTGATTACTACTGGATAATGACGTATAAATCATGTAAATAATACAAAATAAACTGCAGCTCTTTCAGTAATTTACTTAGCTTAATACTCACTGAAAAACATTACAATGTGGTTTAACACTGCAGCTTGGCAATTTCAAAAGATTTAAAAAGATCACCCAACTTAAAATTCTCTCATTTACTTAAACTTCACTTGTTCCAAACCTGTTTGATTTTTTTTTTTTTTTTCTGTTAGACACGAAGACATTTTGAAGAAAACTGGATCCCTATGATGAACTTGCGAGCGCACAATATGCAATATGTAAACAGCCACATAACTAGCTACGCTTCTGTTCAGATTTTCTGAATTTTTCGTAAATTCATAAATTTTTGCACAAAAATACATTTTAGCCTGTTTAGGCTGAGTTGGGCTACTGTGTTTTTGGGTGCTGGTGTACCATTTCTGGTAATTGGGGATCTAAAAGTGCCAGAGCTTTATTTATATTTTACATTATATACATTTTTAAAGTTCTCGCCCAATAGTAACAAACATTGATTCATCATTGGGAATCTCTCATTCCAAGTTTTGGGTAATGAGTACTTGCATTAAATGGAAGAGTTATGCATTTAATCCTGTGGTTCTCAACCACATTCCTGGAACAACCCCAACACTGTCAATTAGAGGTGTGAACCTAAACTGGTGTCATGGTTCGGTTACGATTATCATACCTTCAATTCGATATCACAGGGCATTGATGATGCTTTCCATACATAATTTTATATTTTTATACATTTTATATTAGAGGTGTGAACCTGTGCTGGTCTCACGGTTCGGTTACGATTATCATGCCATCGATTCGGTTTAATTCGATATTTCGGTGCATCATGGTGCATTGACGATGCTTTCCATACACAGTGTTGTATTTTGGGGGGTGGCTATAACAAGCTGTCTGTATAAACACATGGACACACAGCACCACACTGTCTCTCATTCACACACATACACAAACATAGAAGGCACCAAACAAACACACACGCATGCACGTGCACACACACATGCGCCATGCTTGCTTGCTTGCTCGCTCGAGAGTGATATTGTGAGACCACCAGATATTGTGAGACACCAGTGAGACACCAGAGTTACCGACCGCTGCCGTGCTTTATTTGGACATTTTTTTCCCGCGCCGCATGAAATCTGTTCAGGATTTCGAGAATGCATACAGCCGAGAGGAAAAGAGAGGGGAGAAAGTCACGCCAGCAGGTGAAATGGGCCACAGAGAGAGAGAGAGAGAAATGGAGTTCACTTTCATTCCCTCAATCGCAGAGAAATAGGGGCTTCTGCTGTAAGTGCCAGTGAAAGACTTTCCAGAAAACACACACACAGTGAAATTTTTAAGTAGTTGGCGCCTGTAGTGTTGTAAATACCCGCGTTTGCCTCCCTCGCAACAGAGCGCATATGTGACATAAATGACATCAGTACATAATAACCGGTTATGATTATTACTGAACCGATACCGAATTGTCCACATCTGCATCGTAATGCACCGAAGAAACAATTAATTTTGACAACCCTATTTTATATGTATTTGTATTACACTATTGTTCTTTAATACAAGCAGTCAGATATGTGAAATATATGAATTCCTTTAATTTTACTTGTTTAAAGAAAACACTCTTTTTGAATGCATCAAACAGAACTAAAGTACATGCACAGAACAACATGAGCATTTAAAGCAAATGAACAAAAGTAAATATTATCCCGCTTGCTTTTTGAGCGAGTTGTTAAACACCTGTGATCGGTAGGCCCACACGGAATCTGCGCGCTCAATTCCGCAGATTTTTCGCAGATTTTAGAACCCCTGCATTAACCCAAATGTTAAAAGTTTTTTTTTTTGGTGTTTAGGTCCAAATATGGGTGGTAAATCTACCTACATCCGTCAAATGGGTGTGATCGTGCTGATGGCACAGATTGGCTGTTTTGTGCCCTGTGATGAGGCAGAGCTGAGTGTGGTGGACTGTGTTCTGGCTCGAGTGGGTGCAGGTGACAGCCAGATTAAAGGAGTGTCCACTTTTATGGCTGAGATGCTGGAGACAGCAGCTATTCTTCGGTTAGAAGTCAACTTTTTTTGAAGTGTTTTGAATTCCTTGTGTGCATCCTAACAATTTACATTTACAAAACATTGACATATTCTATTCCCTTCAAATGAACTTTTTAATTTGTCTTGATAAAAGCTGCTGAATCCCCTGTGAGTGCATTTAATGTTTTGTATTTTGACATTTTAGGTCAGCCACTGAGGATTCTCTCATCATTATTGATGAATTGGGCAGAGGCACTTCTACATATGATGGCTTTGGTCTGGCCTGGGCGATCTCTGAGTATATCGCCACCCGCCTCAAATCTTTCTGCCTGTTCGCGACTCACTTCCATGAGCTGACAGCCCTGGCACAGCAGGTGCCCACTGTCCGCAACCTCCACGTCACTGCCCTGACCACAGACAGCACTCTCACCATGCTCTACAAGGTCAAAAAAGGTATGTGATACTTGCAGTTTTGTGCAAATTACAAAGTCAGCTTGGCCAAGTATACCTAAATCCCTATAATAATTGAATTAAATCTTAGTGAAAACTTGGTGAATATATGTGACACACGAACTTATCGTACACAAACTTGTATGGATATCAAGCCTTAGGTGTTGCTGTAAGTTAAAAACATTTCTATTTCTTCACCTTGTTTATGGTGACCTAAAATGTTATCTTTGCTGATTTTTGTGGTTGCAGGGTTTCTAAATATTACATTATACCTTTTTACCCATGCTTAAAGAGCCCCTATTATGGGTTTTTGAAAATGACCTTCCATGCAGTGTGTAACACAGCTTTTAAGTGAAAAATCCAGCTGAGGCTTAAATCTGAAAGTGCGAAGTGTTTAACTATTGATTCATCTATAAAAGAATCAACTCAGAGTGGTTCAACTGAAACGTTGGGGTAATTAATATTAAGCCGTGTCGGTGTGACGTCGATATGGAACTCAGGCCCCGCCCATTTATTGCAGGCACAGACCCGGGAAAATTGAAACCCCCAGCCCTGGCCACAAACACTAGCAAAAAAAAGTAGACAAACACTGTAACAGATCCCGGTTGAATCATGTCGCGAAGTGACTGTGCTTTGAAGTGTGAGGGAAAGTTAGTGTTAAGTTCCCTACTCAAAGATGAAGCTGTGAAGAGTCAGTGGTTGAAGCTTATTTTTGCAAAAATACCTCAGCATTATAGCCCCAGCCTTGTGCTGTGTTCCCGTCATTTTTCTGACAGGTGCTTCAGCAATCTACAAGCATACAACAGGAAATTCATCGACCGTTTGTTATTTAATTGGGTTTTGTTACTTGTAACTGCTCCACGCGGCTTGTACTGTATCTGGTTGACTCTTTATATTCTCATATCGCATCTAAAACCAAGTTGAAAACACAGTGCGTGCTGCTTTAAGGATTTAAACGCCTTTGTGAGCTTGCGATCATTTACCGTTTGTCATTGCTATGGCCACCATCAGCTGTTCCTACACACTTGCGGTGGTCAAGTTTCAAAATAGTTCAGCTTTTGCCACTGTGTGGATTAATACTGAATGTGTGTTATGGTTAAGAATAGAGCTATATGCTGGTGTTAAACTGCAATGCTTTAATGCACTCCTGCATTGGGCTCACACATACACTCTGTTCTCTACTTTAAAATTGTTGATAAGCTGTTGGCATTTCTCTCTGTCTTGCGCTGAACTCAGTAGACCAATCACAACAGACTAAGTCATCGGACCAATTAGCGCAGATTAGCATCATGCTAAGGAGGGGTTTGGGAACAAATAAATCGCTGAACAAATCCTATGGGAGTTTAAAGTAAAGTAAAAATAAATGCATATTATAAGACAATGAAGGTATTTTTTGACCTTGCATGCATATCAGCCTGTTGTTGGAGACCCGCAAAACCTAAATATGACCTTTTTAATGCATAATAGGGGCTCTTTATAACACTACTCATTGCTTGTAGCTATACTGATATATGTGGTTGATTTGACTTAGGTGTGTGTGACCAGAGCTTTGGGATCCATGTGGCAGAGCTTGCTAACTTCCCCAAACATGTAATTGCTAATGCGCGGGAGAAGGCTTTGGAACTTGAAGAGTTTCAAGACATCTCCAGTGCTGGGGAGGAAGCAGGACCCAAAGCCAAGAAACGCTGCATGGAGAAACAGGTGAGAGGTGTTATTGAAAGAAACTTAGCATTTTCTGTACAGCTTGGAGTTAATAAACTAATATATGCGGTCTTGTCATCTTACCCATAGGAGGGGGAGAAGATCATTGAGGCTTTTCTGGCTAAGGTTAAATCAATGCCTGTTGATGGGATGTCTGACAAGGCTGTCAAAGAGGAGCTGCGCAAACTCAAGGCAGAGGTCATCAGCCAAAACAATAGCTTCGTCAATGAGATAGTGTCACGCTCTGGCAAGGTCAAACTCAGTTCAGCCTGAGGGTTAGAAGTTCAACGTTTCTGTAAAACTGTTCGTGTCATAATGGAAATGGATACAATCTATAGTAGATTAGAAAAAAGGTTCCATTTTAATACTATCTCTTTGGTTTCAGATGTTATATTGTAGACCACATTCTTGTGTGTATTTTCAACATAAATCTAAATAATAAATTTCTAAATAAGATTTGTCTGTGTTGAGTACAATCTGAAATTTTGATAGTGATAATGTCGCCATCTAATGGGTAACTTGAGCAAGTGGATAAATCAGGGAACTTGTAATAATTATGAAAAATAAACTGGAAGTGAATTTGTTTGTTAAACTTTACATTTTGTGCTTGGGTCCAAATTCAAAGTTCTGAAGAAACCAAAAGGTTGCTTTTTGTTCTTTATCCATGTTATCATTGTATGAGAGGTAATTAGGGCAAATGGGTCTTAATGAAATGCATGACCTTTGAATGTCAACGTGTGCGTTGATTATGTCTGTGCAGTCGCAATCACAATAGGCAATTGAATTGCTATATTTGAGACTAAATTTCCATATGTGATGCAGTGGTAAATTGAGTTGTGCGTTTACAAACATCAGAGGTCATGTTTGTTGTATGCATGACGTTGTAATGGTATTCTGGCATGCACATATGTGAACATTTTACTCCTTTTAGTGTCAAGCATCTATGCATATTAAAGATAAACATTCAAATCTGCCACTTTAACATGATCAAATATCACATGTTTAGTTTAAAGACTTTTGTTACTTTTCGTTCTATAGTTCAAGGATTTTTAAGCCGCAGTCTGAGGACTCTGGAGAGCTTAGAAGGGACTATGAAAATTTTTTTTTTTTTTTAATTTATAAAAGGTGGAAATTAAAGAAAGTAACCTTTAAAAATGTATTATAGTAAGTAAATAAATTTAAAGGTTGATAACTATAGTTGAGTAGGATAAAATTATGCAGAGACTTTCCACATCGTATTGAACAAATATTTATAGTAGTTTTTATTGGTAAAAGTACAAACAAGTGTCCTCTTTTTAAATTGGGTTTTCTTACTGGATTGTCATACTTGGGTAAAACAATGGAGAAATGATTTAAAGAGTCTCAAATACTCTATTTGGTATCAAATGGGTTATTCATTTTGCACATCTTGAAGCAGCTCATGTTTTAACTGGTCAGTTTTAGAACTAGTGGCTGTCTATCAAAATCGAATTCTAACTGAGACCAGTTTATGCTGGTTAGTAATCTTATTACTAGTTCGTTAATTTTTAAAAGTGATTAATGTAGTTTGGGTTAAAATGTATTAAAGACTGATAGTTTAATGCCACTGCTAGCGTTCTTTCTGAAAAACAGTGGTGCCCCCTTGTGCATGTTCTCCATGTCCATGTTAATGGCTCCTCCTGCTAGAGAGAGAGGGAGAGAGAGACACGGAGCTCAGCACAGGGGGGAGCTGTCCGAAAAAAACACACCAACAACACCCCGAATAAGAAAAACTGCCCCGGGTTGGTGTCCTTTTTCGGCGTAGACGGGTGATTTGACTTGTTTCATACCTGAGCGACTGTGTAAATGCTAAGAACAACAGGATAAGGTTCGAGGGAAGCGTATTTTTCTGGGTAAAGTCACCTCGCCAAATGAACTCCGTCAGAGCGAGCAGCAGGAGACCCAGGCGAGTGTCGAGGCCGCGCCCGGTGCAGCCGGAAAGAAACAACGCAGAAAGAGGTGAGATGGGGTCGCTTAATTCAACAACACTTCAATGTTGTGTCGTGTCCTGTACGGTGCTTGATCTGTATGACTTTACACGGCCGCTCCGAAAGCGCACGGCCTGATTAAATAGGCTTGTGTACTGAACGTCGAGGCGTATATATACAGGCCAGGCCGCGCTTTGTTTGGGCTTCAGGAGCCAGAAGCGTAAACGGCTAGTTTTTAACACACACACTACATTTCACCGTGACTTTAAACCTGGTGACAAGATAAATGCTCATTTATATCCGGTATAAGATGGCTCTTGAGGGTTATAAGTGGAAGGGAGACGTTAGAAGTGGATTTAGGTTGGAAAATCTCCGCTGCGTAGCTGCTAGTATTCAGTGTGGGCTGCCATTGATACACAACACTGTTTGGTTTAGACCAAACAGAACCACACCGAGTGCCAACCAAACTGAATTAATATCTTCAATTGCATTGTGTTTGTTAGGGCTTGGATAGCTTTTAGTTCGGTAGCTTTGAAGTTAACTGTTTACATACTGCTAGGTAGCAAGCTTGCTAACGTAAGTAGCTGCGTAGTCTAGCTCACAGCGAGCAAATGGGGGTGGATAAAGACTCCCTGCTGTTTTGTTGGAGATACGTGCATATTGGGGTTTGTATAACATTGGCGGTGATTGCTGCAGGTTTGTAGATGTCATGCACAAGGCCTTTGGGTTTTGCTGGTGGAGGTGCATCTGCGATGATCAATCAGAAACCTTTGTTTCCACGTTTAGCTGGGTTACAGACCCCCCACTGACAGGCTTTCAGGGACAATTCATTGATAAAGTGGTCATGCATTGGGTTTGTATTCTCTTCAAGCATCATTTGGGGTTATTGATCGATTTTAGACCAGTAGTGATCAGTGCATTTTGACGACATCATTGTTTACGTTTGACGTGCAGCAGTGGTGTTTTCAGTTACCAGTTAGTCTGTTTCAATGAAAACATCAGCCTGACCAGGGTGTATATTACGTGTCATAACATTTACTTTTTTTTATTGTGTGGGAAATTCATCATCTTAGTGTTGTGGTATTACCATCATATTATTGGCTGATGCTCTAGTAAGGGAAGTTTGACTTTTAGAAAGTAAAATAATGTAAATCTGTTTATTTGTGTGTAATATTGTGCGCCAGCATCTTAATTCTTCTCCTCCATGCTACGTTTTGTATGCTGTATGCAGATACAGACTATATAGGTGTATAGTGAGTTATAGTCAGTCAGACAGAGTGAGCAGAGTCATGGCTGAAGAAATATGGACTGAATAAACAGGTGCTGTCTTGATATTTTGCCCTGATAAACCTTTGTTTTCTTGTCTTTGTTACTGTTGGACAGTCAGCTGTTGAGTTGCTGTATAATTCGTGACAGCTCAGAGTCAAGCTTTAGCTGCTCTTCTCATCTTTCACTTTTGGATGTTGTCTCCAGGTACCAAATGTGCTGTAGAGAAGGACAGACTGTAAGGCTCTCAGGTGATCAGTACACCAGGTATTGACAGGTAGGTAGGGTATGTGCACACACAAACAGAGGTGGACAGGTAGGGAACTTTGACATTTGTAGCTGTATAAAGCAGGAGTCCTTGTATCAATATGTTTTTAATTATGGTAATCTGTAAGTGTTGCACTTATAAACTAGTTACATAGAGAAGCCAGACACTAATTCCTATAATAGCAGTGTGCAAAGTATATAAAAGCAAGCTTTGTGGAAGTATGGTATTGAAGAGTTTTGCACAAATGTTTGTCGTTCTCACCAACTGATGGATGGAAATGCCGCCTGCACTGTAGTGGTTTTGGAGAAGCTTGACACAGTTTGCTTTTTTAACTGTTTTTCTTGCACAAATGTTCCTGCAGGCGTAGTTTGCAGCGTGAACGGTGGAACTTGGGGTCTGAGCTTGTGCAGGGCAGGTTGAGATTTGTTTTGCTGAATGGATTTTTTTTCCCTTTCTTTCTTTCTTTGCTCTTGTAGATGAGGACATCCCTGCAGATATGGTTGCAGAAGAATCTGGTCCAGGAGCTCAAAACAGTCCATACCAACTCCGTAGAAAGTCCCTGTTGCCTAAAAGAACCGTGTGCCCCACAAAAAAACAGTATGGAGGTAAAGATTTCAATCTCTTGAGAGTCGTACTAGCATATTTGGTTTGGACTTTGACTGAGATAAAGTACCAAAGCCCAAATTATAATGTCTTTTTGTTTTTTTAAGTATGCATAAGGTTGTATGTACAGTTAGTGAGAGACAAAATTGTTTATTGAAAAAGCTTGTGCTTACTAGACACACTGCCCAATTTTTGTGATTGTACATTGCTTGTTTCCACACCTAACCCCTCCATTTTTCCCAAGTGGAAAATAAATGAAGAATTGATGTGCTATAAATGTATTTATTTATAATCTTTTTTTGTTATATTAATATTTAATAATACCCAGTGTTTATCCTATCATTATATTTAGGTGCCCCGCCCCCTCTTGAATATCCAGTTATTTTATTTTAATTTCTAAATAGGACAATATCACAACCAGACATAATTTAAGGTTCTTTTCCTACAGAACATTTAACAAACTAATCGGCTTTGTTATTTTGAGACGCTCAGGACAGTAGACAGAATTGTTACTGCCGTGTCACTAAAGTTTAATTAGGCTGTGAGTATTTGTCAATTCCATGCAAATAGGGTGCTTTCGCACCTAGACATTTGTTTCGAAACCTGTCTTGTTTGCCCAGTTAGCACGGTTCGTTTGGTATATGTGAATCCCGCTAACACATTCAGATCCGTGCCAAATCAATCGATCTGAGATCACCTGAATGAAGCGGATCGATTGTACTGAAAAACCAAAACAATGTAGTTAATGAACCAGGCTATATTACAGTGAATTCTGGTTGTGTAACAGCCATATATACAGCTATATGAACTGAAGAGAGAATTTTGAGTAGGGTGGGATGTCATTCCTACCAGCAAATGTGTGTTTTATGTCAAATATGAAAGTAAAAGCATGATGAAATATTAACGAGAGCTGTTTATCCGTATAGAAAATTGATTGAAATTACCATCTGATAATTTTTCCATATTTTAATCCCATAATATGTTGTATTAAGCCTATTGTTTTGTTCATTTCTGCACTGACACTTCGAAAGAAGGATCAACATTGATCTGCTTCATGATCTGTTTGCAGTCTCGATTCATCTGTTGTTTCTCTCTATAATTTAAGCCTATAATGCATAATTCTAGCCAACATTTTTTTTTTTTAGAGATAAATTCTATAAATAGATTTTTACAAAACTTGACAACTAAAATGAGGCTATGAGAAAGTCTAACCTTTCTGGTTTATATTTTGTAACAATGTCTTTGGGTGTCAAAATTAAAGTGCAACTTTTTGCTTATAATATGTGGCTAAGAAATAGCAATTAACTTTTCTTTTTTTTTTTGGTGGGGCCAGTGAAAATTTTGGCAGGGCAAGTAAAAATCTGAACGGGCTAGTAGAAAAAATCCTTGACGTTGAACCCTGCATGTCATTTTTGTTTCTACTTAGTTGCGCGTTTATATTTCTTTTCTACCTGTATATCTGTATTCCACTTGTATACGTTCACTCCTTACAGTGGGGAGAGAGCATCGGAAAATATGTAGCATAAACTATAAAATATCCGCAGAACAAGGCAAAAACGCAAAACCCCACTTTTAGTTTTGGTGCTTTACAACCATTTGTGGCCTTCATCACGGGAAGTAATCGCAGTTTCCATTCAGCCAATGGCTGTTTAAACTAGGCTATGTGCATTGTATCACTAAACTTTTCTCAATAATTTAAATTTTATTCATTTAGAGGAGAGATTAGAATGCTTAGTTTTATAATGAACGCTCTAAGTTTATGCTGCTGGGAAAAACAGTGGAGTGCAATAAGCCTGCAAAGCTGATTGATTAAATGAATACCTACATCATATTTGATAAATATATTTTTCCACAATTCTTCTAATGCTAGTGGTAAAGCAATAATAACAGTTTTGTTTCTTTTGATCGTTTGAAGTCCTCCATGCATCAAATATGAATCTGTAAACCAAGTGTTTACATCTCAGTCCTATGAAGTCAAAAAAAGTAATGAAGAGTTTAAGATAGGGCTGGGAGATTAATAGAAAAATAATTGAAATCGACATTCGGAACCTATAATCGATCAAATTTTACCAGGAGGATATTTTCAATCACATGTAGTCACGTGCCCCCGCTCTGTTAAAGGCTGAGGCTGATTTATACTTCTGCTGCCACTTTGCAGCCACATCTGATCTATGGTCAAGTAGGATGACGGACCCATTCTTAAGCTTTACTTTGCACTACATTGTCGATGATTGGAAGCTGCACCAGAGATGCCTTGAGACGGCATTTTTCCATTACATTAAAATTATTATTACCATTAAAATATTTGTTTACAGAAGATGCAAGAAATGCAATGTTTAAATTATCATTTACAGAATATACAGGAGTTATTTTATTCAGAGGAGATGCTGCTTATATTCTACTTTTAATATGAAAATCATTTAAATAATAATTTATTTTGTTCCCAAAAGTGCAAGTTATTTATTTTTTGTGTGTTTTAATTTCAGTTTTCCAACGTTCAATAAATAATCGTAGATGGTGTGTTTCCTCCTATTAATTTAAAATCAAGTGATGCACCCTGCAATCAAAAATCTCTGACTTGTGATATGTGATATACTATATATGTGCATATTTACTGTACAAAACTTGTCAGTGAACTCTGAGGGCAAAATAATAAAATAAATAAAATAATCGTTTGTTAATCATAATCGAGTTAAAATATTCAAACAAAATAACAAGATATGTGATAAATAGTGCTAGTCATTTAGGTCGCAAGAAACCTGCCAACACCCACCCTTCCAAAGGTGTAACCCTAGGGGAAACACTGATATCTTTAATTAATAGATTCCATTCTAATGCATGGTTGAGTAGATTAAGCCATTTATTTATTTTTTTAACTATTACACTGATTTATTTTTTTTCTAATCTCTGCTGCCTGTATGTTCCATATTCCACTCGGATAAGTTCACTCCTGACAGTGGGGAGACAGCATTGGAAAATTTGTAGAATCACTATAAAATATTTGTAAAATCTAAAGATCTTAGATAGGTGGATCTTTTTATTGTGCACGTTGAATCAAATGGAGTATAAATTGAAGGTCTATGCATTGAGCTGTACACTTTGGGCTTAATGTTGTTTTCACCTAAAAAGCAGTTGTTTTCAGTGTCTGATTTATGTTATGCAGGGAGCCTCCACTTCAGCCACAGAAAACTTCGGTCACAGAGCTAAACGTGCAAGAGTGTCTGGAAAATCCCAGGACCTACCGGGTGAGTGAACAGTTGTGGTTTCGATGTGCTCAGTTGTGGTTGCTATATTAATAGTTTAGCTTTTTGTCAAAGGCTTTGGTCTGCAAACAGTTTGGTTTAGAAACTTTCTCCTGTTGTCTTTGTTTTAGCTGCCCCAGCAGAGCAGTATCTCCAAGAGAAGCTTCCGGATGAAGTTGTTCTGAAGATTTTCTCCTACCTGCTCGAGCAGGACCTGTGCCAGGCTGCCTGCGTATGCAAGCGATTCAGTGAGCTTGCAAATGACCCCATTCTCTGGTGAGAATTTATACATACTGACAATGGATTGATTTGTAGAAGCACTAGGGCTGCACGATATTGGAAAAATCGAACATTGCGATATTTTGTTTTGCTGCGATATGAATATAATTTTACCAGATGCTTTGTATGGTTCCAATTGGAAAGGTTTCATTAATTTAGATCGACTGGGATGATCAAGTGTTTTTCTATGCAGTTCATCTGCATAAATTATAGTACATTACAAACGTTATATAAATACGTTAGAGTAAAAATAAACTGTGCCTTATGGTTTTCTGTGGAGTCTAACAGTATTCAAGTACAGAAATAAAACAGTCAAATGTAAAATAAACATGGTCATCATTGTATGAATAATTTTAAAAAATGTAATATCTTTGTCCTTTTAATTTTTAATAAATAATTTGATCATGTGATGTGACTATTGCAGATACACACATTGAGATATTGATGCTCATGATATATTGTTAAAGCCCTATTAAGTGCATTAGTCTCTTTAATTCTAGGAGGATGGAGGCAGTATTAATGGTTAAGTGTACTACTAGTGATCGAATAAATTGAACAGTCCATGAGTTATGTTATGGTTATATTTACAGCCAGATGTCTATACTAATGCCAACAAAAAGATTTAAAGAGTGTAAGGATTCTCATTAGAGGATGAGTTTAGCATTATAATAACATACACAATCATAACAGGATTTTCTTTTGGGGCTTTTTGATATCCCTCTTTTGAAAAGGACCGACTCTACTGGACACAGAAATTGAGTTAATAATTATTGAAACAAGACTATAATTTAGGTGGACTGATTCATTTTTGTTTACAAAAAATTTTTCTGTGACGTCAAAGCAGTCATTACTCCAGTCCTCAGTGCCATTTAGTCCTTCAGATATATTTGTGATATGCTGATTTGGTACTCAATTTTTAGGATATGTTTTCTCAATCAAATGAGCCCTTACTGAATAAATGTATTAGTTTGAAATAGCCGTTTGAACAGTGTATTTTAAAAGCACAGAACTAGACTGAATGTTTATATACCACCATAATGTTTGTCTTGTTTTGTTTATTTTTTTGTTTCATAGGAAGAGATTATACATGGAAGTGTTTGAGTACACGCGACCCATGATGCATCCAGAAGCGGGGAAGTTCTACCAGATCAACCCAGAAGAGTATGAGCAACCAAACCCATGGAAAGAGAGCTTTCAGCAGTTGGTATGAGAGCTTTTGTTTCTGTTTTCTTTCCTCAGTCAGATTATGGATAATCATATTTTATCATTAAGGTGGATATGAATGATGGATGATTTTTTTCCAGTGCGAGGCCTTTTGTGTGTAATATTTGAGTAACAATCATATTCACTCTTCTAAAGGTCATGAAATGACTAAGGACACATTTACTTATGTTAACTGTCCATCTTGTGGACAAAAGTGATGCTGAAATGTGAAGAAAGATTCACCACTAAATATTTGCTTTTGTTTCTCTTTCTACAGTATAAGGGAGCACACGTAAAGCCTGGTTTTGCAGAACACTTTTATAGTAATCCAGCCAGATACAAAGGCAGAGAAAATATGTTGGTATGGACATTTGACTTCAGAAGTTAAATTTTTTTAAGAACATTCAGCAAATGCACTGGCATTTTCAACTTCTTTGTAATGTCAGTGTTTTCTCTGGTTTGTAGTATTATGACACCATTGAAGATGCACTGGGAGGAGTGCAGGAGGCCCACTTCGACGGCCTAATATTTGTGCATTCCGGCATTTACACGGATGAGTGGATCTACATTGAATCCCCCATCACAATGATTGGTGCAGGTGAAGCTGATGGCTCTGTTTTTTTACATACATTTTTAACTTTAAAGGGATAGTTCACCCAAAACTGAAAATTCAGACATTATTTACTCACACTTCACTTGTTCCTAACCTGTTAGCCTTTTTTTTCTGTTGAACCCAAAAGAAGATATTTTGAAGAAAGCTCAAAACAAGTAATAGTTGACTTCCATAGTAGGACAAACACATATTATGGAATTTAATGGTTACAGGTTTTCAGCTTCCTTCTAAAAATCTTCTTTTGGGCTTGACAAAATAAAGACACTCATAAAGGTTTGGAACTATTGAGGGTGAGTATATAAAGTGCACATTTTCATTTGTTGAGTGAACTACCCCTTAAAATGTTAAAGATAACATCAGACTGTTAATCTTGCACCAGACTGTTATCCTAAAGTGGCCAACATCCCTTTTCTCCATCCTTTCAGCCTCAGGGAAGGTAGCTGACAAGGTCGTCATTGAAAACACTAGAGATTCAACGTTTGTTTTTATGGAGGGATCTGAAGATGCATATGTGGGCTACATGACCATCAGGGTGAGGCTAACCGTTTTTTAAAGCTATTTACATTTAGCACATTATTTTATTGCAAACGTCAGTTTTTATTATTTTAATCATGATGTCAAAAGTTGCAACATCATGTTTGTTTTTTTAATGTGTGTTCTATTGCTGTTTCACAGTTCAACCCTGATGATAAATCAGCACAGCATCATAATGCTCATCACTGTTTGGAGATCACGGTTAACTGCAGCCCCAATATCGACCACTGCGTTATCCGCAGCACCTGCACAGGTAACTTTCATTTAGATTACAGACCTAGTAAATAAACATTTGTTGGAAACAAGTATTTTGTAGCAGTATTAAAGGGATGGTTCAACAAATAAACTGGATCTAAACCTTTGAGTTTCTTTTTCTGTTAAACACAAAAGAAGTTATTTTGAAGTATGTTAGAAATTGGTAACCATTGACCATCATAATATAAAAACAAATAGTATAGAAGGTTTTTCTTTTTTTTTTTTTTTTTTTTTTTTTTTTTTCTTTTTTTCTTTTTTTCTTTTTCTCAGTTTTCAACATTTTTCAAAATAACTTTTGTTTTCAACAGAAAAAAAGAGAGTTAAGGTTGGCTTATACTTCTGTGTCGAGGCTGTGCTGGACTATACGCATGTGATTGATGCAAAAGTGTAAATCAGTCTTTAAACAGGTTATTTTTGACTACGTTTTCATTTTTTTTATCTGCTATCCCTTTAATGTATTTTACTTCCACTTTAATAATTATGTAGAAAACCTGACTCTTATTTTTGTATAGAAATTTTGATCCAGTTTCTAATCTCATGCTTTATAATTAAATGCTTTCTATTCAATCAATCAATTCAATATGATTCAATGTTCAATTAATTTGTGTATGCTTCTGACTGATTCCATGTTTGTTTGTTTTATATATATATATATATATATATATATATATATATATATATATATATATATATATATATATATATATATATATATATATATATATATATATAAACTTTCATAATTTTTTTCAATCTTTCAAAATGTTTGTGTTAAAATGTTCTTTTTCCGTTTACATATGCACTTAGAATTTTTTTAAATTAAATTATAAAAACTAGGAATGCTCTGATCAGGATTTTTGCAGCCGAGTACAGATTCCTTGTCATGGTGATTGTCCGATACAGAGTACTGATTCTGATGGTTCAAGCTTTATAATTGTGTAAAGATGCATTTTTCCTCTAAGTATGCTACTTAAGCGGAGATCTCTCCTTAACTAAGAGAATAACTAAAGGATGTTGCATGTAATCTCTTAAACATGTCTCTTATAACAAACATGTCTCTTATAGGTGTGAACATGTCCTTATGAAAGCCTATAAATCAAATTCTTCTTCACTAAAAAAAAACAGGCCTATAAACTACTGTCTCTTACAATAAGTTTAGCACGATTTTATGTTAAATATTCATGTAAAAAAAAAAACAATTATATTTATCAAATATTTCCACCCAGGATTAGGGGAACTTGCAATATTGTCAAAAAACAAAACTTTCCATTCTTCTAAATAAAAAGGCCCTATATTTGTCACATTTGTCTTCCTTTGCTTGTAAACAAACTCTTGCGATCGGTTCATGAGATCGGCCAGAACAGCGAGTATTGAACGAGTCATTAAATGTGATTATCGGCCGATACCAATCTCAGGCTGATCAATCAGAGCATTCCTAAAAAAACATGGCAAAATATTTAAAGAGCAGCAGCTTTCTGGAAATCTATTGATTAAAATCATAACAGCAAAGAGAAAATTGCTATTTACATTTGTGCATTTAAACAGCTTGTGATTTCAGACAGTAGATTTATTGCTTTTAAAAGCACACTTTAACAACATGTACCATGATGGTTAATTTAACCATGATGTATTGAAATGAACAACACTTTCATTATGTTCGGGGCTTGCCCCATTGACTTCCATTATAATGACATTTTTTGATTGCGAAGACATGACACCATATAATCATGCATTCTTGATTGTTGGTGTTTTTTCCTGTTGAGAAGAGGTAAAACTTTTAATGTTGATCATCAGTTGGCACCATTTACCCGTTAGATGGGCCTGTGCAAAAAAGTTTTAGACTTATATAGAGTTCTATTGAGTAAAACCACATTTTAGTGTGCGCGCATAAATACACTTACTATATTTACTATGTCCCTAAGGGGATTATTTTGTATTTGTATTGTATTACTCAAATATATCAAGGTAAGTGCGCAAAGTGCAACTGCAAAATTACAAATTTACCTCTTCCCAACAGGGAAAATCACTAACAACCAAGAATAGATGATTATATGATGTCAAGGCTTGGCAATCAAAAAATGTATTCGAATGGAAGTCAATGAGGCAAAAACAGCTATGAACGATGACAAAGCATTTTCCAAAAATATGTCAAAATAAGATTAGTCACCAAATATCATTCCATTTGCTGAAACATAGAGAGAGTTGAATTTTTTTAGTACAGTGAACGAGCATAAAACATTTCAGACCCTGTTTCAACATGTATTTAGTGTCCACTTGTGATCTACTGTTACAATGTATTCACAGTATACGTTTTCTCTATATATGCATTCTTTGGGAATTGAACCATATTTTATCAAATTAAGAAATCATGATCTGGGTGATGCTTAGTTTGAGTTTCTCTCTGTGTGTAGTGGGATCAGCGGTGTGTGTAAGTGGTCAGGGTGCTGGACCTACTATAAAACACTGCAACATCAGCGATTGTGAAAACGTTGGACTGTACATCACTGATCACGCACAGGTAGGAACCCCGTTCTCTATTTTAAAGTACATTAAGGGAACTGTTTAAAGACAAAATGGTCATTATTCATTTTACCCTTAGGATTGTAAACAGTTGGATTTGCGTTTTCATACAATAGGATCATACTAGCCATTTTAGTCGTGCACATTACAAACTCTTTAAAAGCAATTCATATGATTCATGCTATGTGGTCCATTTTTATTTTTGCTTAAAGGGGTGGTCCACTACGATATCATATTTTCAACTTAAGTTGATGTGTAATGTAGCGGTGTGAACATAAACACCATCTCTGAATGTAATACGCTCAAAGTTCAATGCCAAGTGAGACCTTGGATTTTACAGAGTTAGCTTAGCAAAGCCTACAATGAACGAATTTTGGGGAGTTCAAAAAAATACTTCCGGGCCTGTGAGATCACAAACTATTTCCACAGAGCTTCTTCTGTTTCTGTATTTGAGCGTCCAAAGGACACGACACAAAGACAGAAGTGCTTACAGTTCAATATTAATTATGTTCCAGAGAATTATAAAACACATAGCGAGCATAGCTTCCAGTATCTCTCCCAGTTCAGTGCTGGATTCGGTTAAAATCTCCTCAAAGAAGGAGCAGCTCTAACAAGCAGAAGCTGTGGAGTCTGAGGCCACAACCTGTAAGTGTTTTTATTTGTTAAAATTGATCATGACATGTACAGTGTCTAGTGTTAACGGTATGCTGTGGCAAAGATGTAAACGACGAGAAAAGCTGTTTGGCACCGCTAATGATTTGGCTACAAATTCATATTTATCAGTCAAACTGCTGTAAACACACACTCTCTCTCTCTTCACCAGCACGTGCGTGTCTCTCTGTAGGCAGCTTTTCCGTACGTTTTACATGTCAGATAATGAACTCGCAAAAGATATGTGAACGAATCATATTACTTACACATGCATATTCCGAATATATGTGAAAGACGTGTAACGTCTTAACAAAATACTGGAGAGCTTGCCTCGTGTAGCAGCAGAAAAAGAAATCAAGGCTGGCTCAGGTTGAATCCCACATCTTGTGCTTTATTCTTGTCAACAGAGTCACTGTAGATTACAGAACAATAACTTAATCCAAGCATCAGAGAAAAAAAAACATCCGTCCCGCACACATGCGCTTGTTACACGCATCTACAGACAGTTCACACACACAAACACACACACAACGGCGATCTCTCTCTTAAAGGAGTCGCACCTCATTTTCACTCGTTACAGACACTTGTCAGATTTTATTTTAGAGAGCGGGCATGAGGTTGACTGACTGTTTACATAAAAAGCGCGTGCTTGTACGGGCGTGACATGGAGCCGATCCGCCAATCGCAGCAAATTATGACACATGACCAATCAGAGTGACTTGAGGGCAGGCCTCTCAGAGGAACTAGGAAATGTGTCGTTTTCATGTTAGCTGGGTAGCTGTATATAATCAGAGTGAGATTTATGAAAAAAATAACGTGATTTCTTTCAAGTGAAACATGAGCACACATTGCTTTGCATCTTATAAACACAACCAAGCCTTAAAATTACATTCTGGACCACCCCTTTAAACTGTAGTTGTATGTGGTTCAAATACAAGGCTTATAGCAGGGATCACCAAACTTGTTCCTGGAGGCCCTGCAGGGCACTTCAGGACCTCCAGGAACGAGATTGGTGACCCCTGGTTTAGAGTAACCTAAACCCAAAGGGATTATTTTACCCTCATGTTGAGGTTAAACCATTTAGTAAAATGTTGCATTTTAATATCTGCTTTGTCCGTGTTGACGTAAATTGTAGATTATACATTCCCTCTGTTCCCTGTACATTTAAAATAGGGCTGCACAATATATCGTTTTAGCATTGATATCGCAATGTGCCTGTCTGCAATGGTCACATCGCAAGATAGTGTTAATTTGCCATTATAGCCACAGGTCAAAACAAGATTTTTTGGAGTCACGGCAGAATTGAACCACAATAGGGTGAAAATTTGTCATTTGTATGTGTGAGCATTTGAAGTTTAAAGCACTCAGGCACAATATTTTGTACTATTTGTAAATTTTAATAAAGAAACTTTATTGAATTATTTATATGATGAAGACTTTTCAGCTTTATTTAATTTACTTTCAATGTATATAAAATTATATTTGAAAATTGAATTAGATATTTACCAGAATATTCCATAGATGCGTTTATGTATAATATTGCTATTTTTTTTTGTGTTTAGAAAAAAATCCTTTTAACTGTGTGATGTTGTTACAGGGTATTTATGAAGATAACGAAATCTCAAACAATGCGCTTGCGGGTATTTGGGTAAAAAACCATGGCAATCCTATCATCAGACGTAATCATATCCACCATGGCAGAGACGTAGGAGTTTTTACCTTTGACCATGGCATGGTAATTAAACCTTATATTCTTTCATTCAGAGACTTTATCAGTTTAGTGCAGCAGCTGATGGCTGTCTCTCTGTCTCCCTCTGCAGGGCTATTTTGAGAGCTGTAATATCCACAGGAACAGGATTGCAGGGTTTGAGGTGAAAGCATACGCTAACCCAACTGTTGTTCGCTGCGAGATTCACCATGGCCAAACGGGTGGCATCTATGTTCATGAAAAAGGTCGCGGCCAATTCATAGAAAACAAAATATATGCCAATAACTTTGCTGGTGTGTGGATCACCTCCAACAGTGACCCGACTATAAGGTCAGCCTCCCTTTTATATTCATTGTCCTGACTATGGAAATAGTTTACGAATTGGATTTGTGTATTTTTGAATCATGTTTTGAATTTCGGAATTTAATTTGCGCATTTAAGAATCATGTTTTGATTTTACAAATTTCATTTGTGTATTTACAAATCGCGTTTTGAATTTACGAATTGGATTTGTGTATTTTTGAACATGTTTTGAATTTCTGAATTTAATTTGTGTATTTACAAATCATGTTTTGACTTTACGAATTTGAGTTGTGCTTTTTACGAATCGTGTTTTGAGTTTACGAATTAGATTTATGTATTTACAAATGGCGTTTTGAATTTACCAATTGGATTTATGTATTTTTGAACCATGTTTTGAATTTCTGAATTTAATTTGTGTATTTACAAATCATGTTTTGAATTTACGAATTTGAGTTGGTCTTTTTTAAGAATCGTGTTTTGAATTTACAAATTAGATTTATGTATTTACAAATCGCGTTTTGAATTTACGAATTGGATTTGTATATTTTTGAATTGTTTTGAATTTACAAATTTAATTTGTGCATTTACGAATCATGTTTAGAATTTTTATAAATTGGATTTGTGTATTTACGAATCGTGTTTTGAATTTTCAAATTAGATTTTTATATTTACGAACCGCGTTTTAAAATTACAAACTGGATCTGTGTATTTTTTTAATCATGTTTTGAATTTAAGAATTGGATTTATGTATTCATTCATGATGAATCATTCATAATTGTGAATTGTGTGGTGGATGTATGAATTATATTTTGTAAATGTATTATTTTTGAGACTGATCCGGCTCCATACACATCTGTATCAATTAATATAGCTATTTTTCTAACTATTTATTTTTTATTTTTGTTTGTAAATTAGCTTGTGTTCAGCTTTCTAAATACCCACATGCTGTGTATTGATTGTTCAATCTTGTGGATCAACAGTTAAATGAGCTGTCTTCTCTTAATCTAGGGGAAATGCCATCTTCAATGGAAACCAAGGAGGCGTTTACATATTTGGTGATGGGAGGGGCCTCATTGAGGGAAATGATATTTATGGAAATGCCCTGGCTGGCATTCAGATCAGAACGAACAGCTGTCCGATAGTAAGGCACAACAAGATCCATGATGGCCAGCACGGAGGAATCTATGTGGTGAGCACATGAACTGAGTGAATTGATGCAATGAAATAAAAATTCTGGGCCGAAACAAAACATTTAGGACCCACACCAAGACTAAAAAAAAATTATTATTAAAAAATATATTTAAATACATTTTAAATATATTAGCACTTATTTCTTTTATCAGCACATGTATATTTGTTTCTGATACAATTATATTTCAAGCTTCTTCTGACTAGTGGATAGCAAGCATGCTACACATTCTTCACTCGCTGACAGGCAAAGCTTTAAGTTCAATCTTGACATTAAAGAGTCCATATCACTATTGATTTAAATTGTGAAATATAGTAGTTAACATTTGAAGTGGATTAAAGTTTTTCAAAATTGTCCAAAGACAAGAACGGATGTTGTTGAATAGTCACAGAACAACTTTGATAAAATGTTTCGATCCATTTCAAACGTTGACTACTGTACATGTTGTCAGTCCAGCCCTACAAAGTCTACACAGCTGGCACATTTAACTGTAGTAGTTTAGTTTAACAGTTTGGGCTTGCAAATTTCTGTCATAAGGTGCTGCAAAAAGGGATGAGATGATACTAGATGATTAGACATTGATGAAGCAAGCGATTACCCCATAATTTAATTTTCTCTACTGAGAGATCATGTTTTGATCTTCTATTGGTCACCTGCAATCACATGATGTAATTTTGCAGGTCAGAGTTCACCAAACTTGAACTTTGGAACACAGCGACCTGTGAAACTTGTCACATAAGCTTGCATTTCCAATCTGACGCATTCACATACTTATGAATGCCAGTCTATGGGGGCAAAAAGTGTAGTGTGACTGGTTTTATGCTTCGTTTACTCTGAGTGGTATGTTTCGGTAAAGTACAGTGTGGTACACTTATTTCTAGGTACACTGTAAAGAAATACTAAAATAGCAAACTACCATTACTGTACCACTTTAAGTTTCACAAACTAATTTCGAGAGGATCATGTGATATGATTGATCGCGGCTGGTCTCCCATCCGTAATCATTAGCAAGTCAATCGGTTTCACAATAAATATCCCGTCTAGCATTACTCCCTTCTATTCGTTTTGAAGAATACCCCCCATCCACCCTGTCTGCCCCTTTCCTCCTTTACCAGAGGGAGCTCTCGAGAACCACCTGATCTCGTACCCCCTTACATGCTCATCAACCAGGCGGGAGCCCTGGGCTTAACTATCTCCCAGCTCCAGGTTCTCTCCCGGGGAAGCATGCCAAACCTACTAATATTATTAAGCAATATTGAAGTGCAAACTCTTGAATTGGGTCTATTTCATAAGGGTACCTAGCACAACAGTACTGTACCAAAAGGGTGGAGCTAGACTTGATATTGATTTACACGGAATCATCACTTGTGCGTGCAACAAGCCAGGGGAACAACACAGGAAGTGAGTTTAAAACACGATACATGACACTGTAATAAAACAAAGCAATGAACCAAGCTCCAACAAATCTTGACGTCTACGGTTAGATATAAAGAAGCAAGAGATGTTTAATGTGAACTGCCCGAACAACTTTTTTTTTGAGCAAGAGTGAGTATGATTGCAACTTTTTAACACAAAACATACCTACCAAGTACTTTGGCAGTGGAAATGGAAGCCTGATCAGGGTTACTTCTATTATAATCCTACCACTCAGTGGAAATGAGGCATTAGAGAAGTACTAACTGAACATCATTGTTTTGCTCAGTGAATTCAGGCCTTTAAAATAAAAAAGAAGCTATTTCAACCCCATATTTTTGGTGCATCCTTTTTCACACCAGTACATTACAAGCTGCTGACAGGAAAATATGTATACATAGTTTGAATTGGTCATAGCCTAACTATATCCGTTGTGTTTCTTTCTGTAGCATGAAAAGGGTCAAGGTGTAATAGAGGAGAATGAGGTGTACAGCAACACTCTTGCTGGAGTCTGGGTGACCACAGGAAGCACACCAGTACTCCGGAGGAACAGGATACACAGCGGAAAACAGGTTTGAACTTCAGAATTAAGTTTATGATCTAGGCTTCCTCATTCATGCCTTCTAATATTGTTATTTCTCTGAAAAGGTTGGAGTGTATTTTTATGACAATGGACATGGAGTACTGGAAGATAATGATATCTACAATCACATGTACTCGGGAGTCCAGATCAGGTATGGAGGACGTAATTGAATTTCTGCTTCTTCAGGAAGTATCAGACCCTACAAATAGGTTTTCAAGAGTCTTGGTGGTAAAGTGTACTGTGTTTGAATACACTGTACAGGATTTATTTATTTTTTCTTTTCTCTTTGTTATTTTTAAACAAAGAACTGGAAGCAATCCAAAAATCAGAAGAAACAAAATTTGGGGTGGACAAAATGGAGGTATCCTTGTTTACAATTCCGGTAAGTTGTTAATCTGCTTCCTCTTTGTGTTTTTAGCTTAAACAGACGGTTTATCCAAATATATATATCTGGTGTTTATTCACTCAGGCTATCTGAAATTTAAGTGACCTTTTTATTCAGCAGATTAATCTTCATTAAATTAGGATTTTTAGCTGAAACCATCATCTTTGGTGTATCAAAAACTGCACTTAGGGAATCTAAAAAACACACACAGGCAAAACAAAATCAGATCTTGTCTCCTGGACCACAAATGTGTAAAAAAAAATATTGATATTTATACATAATCTGAAACTAAAGAAAGCTTTCCATTGATATATTGTTTGTTAGGATTGGCCAACATTTGGTCTAAATACAACAATTTGAAAATCTAGAATCTGAAGGTTTTGTTTTATATTTTATTTACAAAAGTCTTTATGGAACCTGATCTTCACTTAGTATTTTAATAATATTCAGCATACAGATCAGTTTTGACTTTTGTTGGCTATTCCTACAAGTATAGCTGTTAAACTTTAGATTGGTTTTGTAGTCCAGGGTCTCTGTAATGATGATATCAAGCAAAATGATTGGTCTGTGCAAGAAACTGAACATTTAATCCATAGCCTCTCCAATCTATTCCAATCTTGGCCTTTTTTGACACCCAAATTAAGGACCAGGGTTTCATTAAAAAAATCTTTAACATATTCTATTGAAGAAATAAATGTCATTTACATCTTGGATGCTTGAAATGTGGTCTTCAAATGACTGGTTGCTACCCAATATCAGCCCATATTTTTGACTGAAAACATCCATAAACTTAACTTCCATGAAGACCTAGGCAGTGCTCTAGGCTTTTTAAAGGGCCATGAGACCCCCCAAGGTTCAAGTCTTTTTTTTTTTTTTTTTTTTTTTTTTTTTAATTTCAAAAAATGCTTCATGGTTGTATTGTATTTACAAAAAGTCTTTATGGAACCTGATCTTCATTTAATATTTTAGCAATTTTCGGCATACAGAAAAATTTTGACTGGATTGTTGGCTATTCCTACATGTATAGCTGGTAAACTTTAGACTGGTTTTGTAGTCCAGTGTCTCTATTATGATGATTTCAAGCAAAATGATTGGTCTGTGCAGGAAACTGAATGTTTAATTTACAGCCTCTGCAATCTATGCCAATTGGGCTTTTTTGACACTCAAAGGAAGGAACTGGGTTACCTTAAAACATTTATTCATTTTCTTTTCGGCTTAGTCCCTTTATTAACCTGATGTCGCCACAGCAAAATGAACGGCCAACTTATCAAGCCTATGTTTTACGCAGCGGATGCCCTTCCAGCGGGAACCCATCACTGGGGAAACACCCATACACACTCATTCACACACATACAATACGGACAATTTTAGCTTACCCAATTCACCTGTACCACATGTCTTTGGACTTGTGGGGGAAACGAAAGCACCCGAAGGAAACGCACACGAACACGGAGAACATGCAAACTCCACACAGAAACGCCAACTGGCCCAGCTGAGGCTCGAACCAGCGACCTTCTTGCTGTGAGGCGATTGTGCTACCCACTGCGCCAAACATTTTTTATAATATATTCTGTTGAAGGAAATAAGTCATTTACATCTTGGATGCTTGAAATCTGTCCTTCAAATGGCCTGTTGCTATCCAATATCATCCCCCAATTCTTGACTTAAGAACAAGGACTTAACTAAACATCCATCAAGGGCTAGGCAGAACTTTTAGTCCAATTAGAAAAACATATTTTTTTCTGAATTATAAATAGGAAGTTATTAGTCATCTAATTTGTAATATCAACAATGTAATCTGTTCCTTTTTTTGAATCGTATAAATGATCATGTTGTGAGGAGATATGGAGTTGGGTATTGTAGGCATAACAGTGGAAAATAACTCAGTTTTTTATGATATTGCCTAGTGGTAGCATATATAATATAAACAGCAAGGGACCCAGAACTGAGCCTTGTAATGAGCAATTTATTTATTTTTAATAAATTTACAATTAATTTTCATTTAGCCATAATGCTGTATATGTGAAAACACTCCCAGATTCAAGCCGCCTCATAGGGCTTCCCGTTTATAAAAAAAAAATAATTCTGTTTGTTGTGTTTGACATCTATTCTTAGGGCTGGGTTTCATTGAGGACAATGAGATCTTTGATAATGCCATGGCGGGGGTGTGGATTAAGACGGACAGCAACCCCACGCTGCGCAGGAATAAGATCCATGACGGACGGGATGGGGGCATTTGCATATTCAATGGCGGAAGGGGTAAGAATAATTTTTTTGCTTCTAAACACAATACAGAAAGTAAAGCTAGTCCGATACCTAGACACGGATCATGGGTCATCTTGAGCTAAATCACACAATCCTCCTATGAACGGCTAAAAACTAGGCTTAATCTGTGTCTAAAGCTAGCCAGTTTGTGTACCATGATTATGAGAGAAACAATAATGAATCTTCATGCATGTTTAGGGTTGTTGGAAGAGAACGACATCTTCAGGAACGCACAGGCTGGTGTTCTCATCAGTACAAATAGCCACCCGGTGCTGCGGAAGAACCGGATATTTGACGGATTTGCTGCAGGTCAGTTAAAGGTCTAGGTCAGAAGTTCATGCATCTTATGTAACAGTTGTTTTGATATATTAATAACCCGTTTAATCCCCCTTTTCTACTGAAATTCCAGTACATTGTACTTCTCCTTTGAATATTATACTGGTTAAATTTAATTTATTATTTGGTCACAGTAGTAATCAGTGGGAAACGGCATAGACACATCTGCATTGCGATTTTATTGTTTTCAATTGAGACGATGTGTAACCTGCCACAGTTGTGACCGTTAGCACAGTTACACCATTTAAATCTTCTATAAGTGTAAGCTGGACCAATGTAAACATTTCTGGTCATATTTTTTATCTGAAAGTTAGGCTTGTTGGCCAAAGCCACCAACAACACTCTTTGAGCTTCCAGATACAAGGACAAAAGACACGGTGGGATTAAATGGGTTTTAATAGTAAATGATGGTGAAATATTAAAAATGTGTTTCATCTAAATTGTGAATGAAACTTGTAAACATTTTGGAGTTTAGTTTTTTTGTTAATTTGCTGCTCTTTTTCCCTGCTAAAGGCATTGAAATCACAAATCATGCCACAGCGACTCTTGAAGGCAATCAGATTTTCAACAACAGATTCGGAGGTTTATTTCTAGCCTCTGGTGTAAACGTTACAATGAAAGGTAAGCACTGAAAACTCATTACCCAACAGTTGTTTTCACTTCAAAATGTCTAAATGTTAATATAAATGTATTCCCATACCTTTCTAGATAATAAAATCATGAACAATCAGGATGCCATAGAGAAGGCGGTGAGCAGAGGTCAGTGCCTGTACAAGATTTCCAGTTACACCAGCTACCCCATGCACGATTTCTACAGGTAAACTGAAAGCAGACGACACCAAACGGTCTGCTTTGAAATCTAACAGTAATGGTTGCGGTATTTCACCCTTATTCTGTTCTCTATTATATCTCATTTTAGGTGTCACACCTGTAACACAACAGACCGGAACGCAATTTGTGTGAATTGTATTAAGAAGTGCCACCAAGGACATGATGTGGAGTTTATACGGCATGATAGGTCAGTGCTATAGCTTCTTGTATGCTGACAATATATATATATATATATATATATATTCATATTCATATTCATGCTTGATCATTTTGTCAAAATACTCCTTTGCTCATTACTGTACTGACCTTGAATGTACGTGATTTCTTTTTTTTTTATTTATGAAAGTATTTTACTGTCATTGTGTGTGTACTTTTGAGTAAAACTGAGATGAAAGTGACAGCAGATTTAGTTTAGATTGAGTTTTTTTTCCCCATGCCTAATATTCGATGGCCAGAAAGTGATAAATTTTTCATAAATTAAAGTTAAAGTTTTGGTATTTGTGATGCAGCAAGCCCAGAGACTGTTGTGCACCCCATGATTTTATATATAATTCACTTTAATGTGTGATATGACAAAAAAAAAAGTGGTCATAAACTAATATTTTCTCAATTTAAATGAGTTGCGGCTTAGACCTGGAAACAGTGTTTCATACGTCACCAATACCTCTCGACTTAACAAGCGGATGTGACAGGCTGATGGCTGTCAACGTGCTGAATCTCTGAACGTTAAATATTAAAAAAATAAATAAAAATAGGCAGTAACTGCATAGTTGCAATCTAAACAACTACATCCTCGCCTAAAAAGGCTTATAAGTACATTATGTTGTCCAACAGCTGCAATATTTGTCAAACTGTAGTGAGTCTATTGATCTGCTGTCACTCTATGTGGGCGGAGGAATACACAAGAGTGAAGAGGCTGTACGAGTGCTGTTATTGCAGAATATCGCACAGCTATCAGCCAATCAGGTTCGAGAACCAGACAGAACTGTTGAATAAATTAACTTAACTGTTATTGTTCAGTTAATATTGTGTGGTAATGATTTCTACTGTGACATCATGTTTTAGCAACAGATCTATCGCAAAATTAATTACTTTTTATTTAGCCAAACTTTTATTGTACAAGCGTATAAATCTCTCTGTATTTTTTTTACAAAATGGTTACACATAAATATATAGGATGCTAAGATTAATCTCTTCTCTAATCCCTTATGTAATCTACTCCAGGTTTTTTTGTGACTGCGGTGCGGGTACATTGTCTAATCCTTGCACACTGGCCGGAGAGCCGACCCATGACACGGACACTCTGTATGACTCTGCACCTCCCATAGAGTCCAACACATTACAGCACAACTGAGACTCAGCTCATCCTCCAACACAGCACCCCGGTCTGAATCTCACCTGCCCACCAATCCAGAGCACCACAGACACCTGGCCTGCAAAAAGTGTGTGTGTTTGTGTGTGTGTGTGGACGACAAAACTGTCAAGACTTCGAATGAATCGTTTTAAAGAGAAACGGAGGAACGCAGAACTCCGAAACGGTGTAAAGCTGCCTCAGACTCTCCTGTATATCGCTGACTGAGAAGATGCAAGGAGAGATGATTTGGGAGAGGGAAATATTGTGAAGCAATATGTTGACTCAGGATTACGGAGGTGGGGAGGACCACGGTGGTGTTGAGTTTTGGAGGGAAGTAGACTTTTTCTTTTTTTATTTGGTCCTTCCAATCGCACGGTCTTACGCTGTGCATCCTGCCCTACGCAACTTTCAGTGCTACGTGGAGATTCAAGACCAGTTCGGCTGCAGTTTATGTACAGATCTGACCGCAAACAGAGCCACTAGGAGCTGCCGTTTACGGTTCCATCGATTCAAAGGAACAGCCGTAGATATTATGGCTTCCCTGGCGACTGTTTTATTTTGTTTGTTTGTTTTTGACAGCCGATGTGCTGAAATATATGTATGATATAAAAAAATTAACAAAAAACAAAACAAAAAAAACGATGTGATTAGCACTTGCTTTTTTTAAATATGTTAATATGTTATTCTGATCTACAAATATGATTTTAATGCTTTCTCATGTAGTTTTGTATTTTCAGGCAAAAAAAATCTTACTGTATTTGAATGTCTTTTATTTTATTATATATTATTATTATTATTATTGTTATTAATATTTTTGTTAGCACACATTAGGCTCGCTGTAATCATACTTGCGTCTCAGCATATAAGTTCTTTCTGTGAAAGAGGAATAACTAAGAATCGATGGGGAAACGAACACTAAATTGTGCTCCAGCATTTTTATTTTTGGACTTGTTTTAAGTTGACTTCTTTTACGTGAGCGATTGGTGTGTGGAACTTGCGGTCGTGCAGAAATGTTTGCATCACCTTTGTTACTGCCATTATTTGAATAAGGGTTCTTTTCCCCTATTGTATTTCATTTTCTCATCCTCGAGCTCCCTTTCGAAATATTTGGAGTTTTCATCTCCAAGCGGTTTGAAGCGTTCACCAGGGGCCCAAAGAATTCTGAAACATTTAACAACCGTTAATCACATACAATTATTTCTGTTAAATTGATCTCGGAACATTTTTTACTTGGTAAACATTTTTGTCCCATGAGATCACGGCGTCAATGAATTTTAAAGCATTTTTATTGCATTCTTTTGGGCCCATGGCCTGACTTGTGCCTGTTTTAAGTACAATAGGGATTTTGAAAAGCCTTGCTGGAGTTGGTTATATCAGAGGCTTCCAGGCCTCTTTGCAGCTGAGACGAGTATCTTTACAGCCCCATTGTTTTTCTTTTTGCCCCTCAAACTCCATCTATGTGTAATGTGGTGACTGTGGCTTCTCATGCAGCCTGAATTTTATGCATGTGTACCATAACATCTAGACTTAATATATTGTGAAGTCTTCAATAACCATTATGTAGATGCTAGTATGAATTTAAAAAGGGTTTAATTTCCTAGAAAAGAACAGAAACTGGTCATTTTTAAGAAAATAAACTTTATTAGATCAACGTTTGGTTGCGTTTGGTTTGTTTTGCGTTGCCAGATCTTCAGACTGACAGTAGGGGGTCTGATGTCTTTTGCAGGTTTTACTGTCGACTTTCCAGACGCCGTCTGACACAAATAGCAACCAATCACTGTTCATTTAGTTCCCTCGTCATATTTAGATGTGTGAAAATGTTATGTTGATGTCGCTATATTAACAGATTAGTTGGTAAAACACTTGCCGCTATATTAAAGAGTCTGTGCAAAAGCAGTAAGCCCCAAGACATCTTAGTTTAAAGTGAATTTATATAAGGGTGTCTTTAGGATACGACCCCCTTAGCTGTTATAAATTCACTGTAAACAACAGTTTCACAGGGCTTGCAGCTTTTATCAAACGGATCCATTTTTCATATGCATAGCAAGCGTTCACAAAATAAAGCAAATAGTTTCTTTGACTCAGTACAGATAGTAGTATGGTTGCCAAGCAACAGTCACAGGTATATGTAGAGTATTTGACTTCAGCTTCAAATTTGGCTCAACCAAAATGAGGGGTGTGAAAGTGTAATGTCACTAAAAGAGTAACGCCTTTTAATAGTAAAATACCATTAAGAAATCATCTGTGAACCTTTTCAAAAATACTAGCAGTTCATTCTGCCGGTATGACGTTTTCTGTGCTTTGAATGTTAGTGACTTTTTTCTCTCCAGTAGTTCACTTTAAAGTCATCTAATGTCTTTGGGCCAAGAAATCCCCTTCATGTTTACAAATAATACTGAGAAGCGCAGCTGTTTAAAGGTCATTTCTGCTAAAGATATCAGAATTGATCAGTATTTTATGAAAGGTGCTTTAGCAGTAAAATGACATTGAACAGCTTGTTTTTATAGGCCTATTACTGGTAAAGTTGCTCTGGTAATTTGACCGTAATTTATTTGTACTGTATAAAAGGGGCTTTGTCACACTGGTGTAAAACTCTTGAACATATTTTAAGCAGTCTACTATATATGTACACTACCTGACAAAAGTCTTGTAGCCTATCCAAGTTATAAAAACAACAAATAATAACTGGACTTCTAGTTGATCATTTGGTATCAAAAGTGGCTTATATGAAAGGCAAAGGCATCTAGATTACGCTTATTTTACCAAAATAAAATGACCAAGCCTTATTATTATTTAATTAGGACAGTATACTCAAATAACTTAATAAAGTCATCTAGAATGGCAAAGAAAGTGTTCTTGCAGGACTGCCAGAGTTCATCAAGATTATTTGGATTCATCTTCAGTGCCTCCTCTATCTTACCCCAGACATGCTCAATAATGTTCATGTCTGGTGACTGGGCTGGCCAATCCTGGAGCACCTTGACCTTCTTGACCAGCACAAATGTCTTCTTGATACCTCAGGCTGTTGTTGTCATCCACTCTGCAGATCTCTCGCATGCCCCCATATTGTATGTAACCCCAAACCAGGATTTTTCCTTCACCAAACTTGACGAATTTCTGTGAGAATCTTGGGTCCATGCGGGTTCCAGTAGGTCTTTGCAGAATTTGTAATGATTGGGATGCAGTTCCACAGATGATTTATCAGAAAAAATCACCTTCTGACATTTTTCCAAATGATCAACTAGAAGTAGAGTTATTATTTGTTTCTCTTACAATTTGGATCGACGACAAGACTTTTGTCAGGTAGTGTATTCTGAAATCCCAATATTTTATGGGATTTATCGAAACTTTCAACGCAACCGGTTACCTCAAGATGGCTTTGTTTTTAGATGGAGTGTAAATAATGCAACACACTAATCTCAGAGAAATCCTGTATAATTCATCCAATCAAGTGACGGCTTTCAAATTTCTGAAGTATTTCTTATTTTGTGGGTCTGCGGTTGTGATGTCTGAGGTACTTGAGTCCAAACAATCCATTTAACACAATGTAAAAAAATCTGTTAATGAACAGTTTCTATATTTTGTGATTCTCAAGTGTTTTTCGCTCATTTACCTTTATGAATAGGGGACTATGGGACCTTGATTTCTTTTTTTGTCGACTTTTGATGTTCAAGATTCAACTTTAAAGTTGAACAAAGTGGCTTTTATTGCCATTTAAAATAATACATTGTATAAGAAATATTATATAGAGAAAGGCGTCTGTAAAATAACAGAACATATACTTGCAGTTTAATACAAGATTTTAGTAGAGTAATATACAACACCAACCCAGAGAATAGATTACTTTAACTATTTAACTATTTAAAATGTTAATAAAAGTCACTTTTTCCAACTTTTCAAGGCTAAAAGTTACTGGAAGAAAAATCAAGGTCCTATAATTCAATTCAAAAGTATAAATAAAAATAAAACGTGTATCAAAATACGGAAAACTGCTAATTACTTATATTTTTACATTGTAAGGAAGTTGCCTAAAACATCCGCTTATGGGTTGTGCGGCCTTTTAATAACTCCATAACCTGTCCATAAAGCTGTGAAACCCTTAACATCCGTCACTATGGCTCAACAGATACTACCTTCAAGAGCTTGTTAAACATGACTGGATTACAGTTATTATAAGGCAAAACCACCTTAATTGCAGGTGTCGCCTTCCTGTAATAACCTAATGCGGATACTCCACTTGTGCAAATAACCCAAGCAAGATCCTCAAAGCAGCGCCTTGGAGATTTTACAGCAGTCTGCTTTATCTAGCCTGATAAGAATAAGTTGTTATTGACTAAATTCATAAACCTTTTGCTTTCCATGATTCGTGGGCAAATATATGCCATCTATTGGCAAACAATCTAAACAAGAGGCTTTTAAAGTCAGAAATCTGCAATGATTTACAGGCCCTGTTTATGTCTGCTGTTAAGAGGTGCTTCAGTCAATTGAATCACAAGTGATATATTGACAGGGATACATGAACAAATCTAATAACTGGATTACATTTTTAATTCAAATTGTAATCAAACGCAACCCAGGCGTTTATTTATTGATTATCAGTATTGATACGTACCCCTATATACATTTCTGGAGATGGCGAAATACGTGCCAGGAGGTATGTTTTTTTTGTAGTTTTTGTTTTTGGGAATCCACCTGAGGCCACTGTGTACACGATTTCAGATCTTAAATTTTTCTCGAGACTGCAGTTCTTGCGTAAATCCGAGGCCGATGTCGACGAATTGACTGAACAACTGACCGACCAACCGATCCATACCCTGACCCAGCCCCTTCCCTAAACCAAACCGATAGTGCTTTTAAAAGAGCCTATTAACCCGATCACCCACTTCCCTAAACGCAACCGACGTGTTTTCAAAAGCAATCCAAAAAAAGAAAAGCCCTCGCGGCCCTCGTGATTTTTACCACATTTTCAGATCTTACCACTTTCTCACCCTGTTATTTACTTGTTTATGTTATTTTTTGCCTTTTATTTATGTTTTACCTGCTTTCTGGAACCGCTCTTCGCCGGATTTGAACCCCATCGTTGCGGTCAACTCCTCACTGTGTCTCAAGTCCACCGCTGTACATGGTGAGGTACTGGGCAAACTGGTAACAGCGGAAAAGCTGCCCACAGGAAGGTAAGCAATCATCATGAAAAAAAAAAAACAAGCCATTGGCGGCGTCATACCACCCCACAGCATTTGCTTTAATGACAAAATGCAGCCAGACGTTGCTCTGGCTACATAATTTGCACTCTCCAGAAATGTATATAGGGGGACGTTTTCCCAATAAACCTGTGTTGCAACAACAGTTGGCTTTATTCTCATGTTTTTAAACAACTTTGATCTCGTTTTTAAACATGTATGCACAAAACAGAGGTGAAACTTTACCATGCAAAACTTGTGATACCAAAACAAACCTAATTTGAGAATATGTGCAGTGGTGAGAAAAATCTAAAGAAAAACATTTACCTTAAATACTGAATTAAAACTACCCCACCAAGAAAAAATATTTGGATTGCATTTCTCCTAATGTCACTAGTTAACACACTCAATGCATTTTTTTTCAACGCATCCCATAATTTCTGAAATATCAGCCCCTAACAAATGGTTGATATGTCAGTTTATGGTAAAAGTACCGGAATTAATTCATATACTATGAAAAATCTGAAAATTTGAAGTGGTTTATTTTAAAAAAATATTCAAAATATATTTTTTTGAATAATAAATCATCTTTATTTTTTTTAAGTATGCCATAAAATATTTCAGATTCTTTTTTCACATGTTTTATTATTATTTTTTTTTTACAATAAAACCAAAATCAAGTGTAGTAGTGCAACAGGATTGTTTGTTTAATTATTTTTTTTTTTTGTAAAGCAACAATGCTGACTGTGTCACCATTATTTAAAACAGTCATTTATTAAATGACTTTAACAGTCATTATTTAAAACAGTAAAAACATGGTCAACCGTTTGACATCATCATATGAGCCATAATCACAATTAAATAGATTAACGTTTATTCTGTCATACTTTTGTGTGTCTTTTAGGAACACTGAAAAAAAGGATTCATTGGATCTATTTAATTTTACTCAGTAACTTAAGTTAAACATAACTCAATTGAATTTGTTTGTTTAAATTCAACCTATTTAAATTGTTTGCAAAAGTTTAACAAAAATCAGTGTAGGTTCCTATGCAACGATTGATAAATGCGAGCCCCTGATCTTTTAATTCATCTCTTTTGCCCATACTCAATTAGTTTCCTGAGTTCTAAGAGGGGATGATCTACCCAATCAAATGTATTTTCAGAAACCTCAATGGTTAGAAAAGTGGACAAGCTCAAAACTTGTCATACATTGAATTTAGCGATATCCAATAGTGACAAGACTAACAAAAGCTAAAAAAAAATCAATACCAGGTATATAATGTTAACACAATATCTTTATACAAGGTGTAAACAGGGTCATTTACTTTTTATTTTGCAAGCTTTTGCACTACACGAGATAATACATCATCCATAACTCTAAAAAAGGACTATCATCTAAGTTCAAAGGTTGTCTGTTTAACTTTTAAAGACTTTTTTTTTGTAAACCAGTCTTCTTTGATCTGTCATATTACATGCAGTAATACATTTTAAACACTTAAACAGAGAGATCTTATTATAATTTTATATCCTTTATTTTAACCTAAAGATTTGTGTTAATGACAAACTGGCATTTAATACAAAACATTTGTTCTTGCATTAATCAGAGAAGCTAAAGCTTGAATTCTTGCTAAAGGAATTTAAGGCACATGACTGGAGGGAGTTCGGACTTTTAAGGCCAAATAAATGGAAACAAGCAGTGTTTACACATACTTACGGCCTTGAACTGCTTATCTGTGGAAATGAGTGGAACTTGATTGTACATTAAACTGGATGGCCTATATTAAGACAGAGAACAAGAAGACTGCACCTAGAATATTACTGAAATGACTCACTTCTGCATCTTTAAAAATATATATTTGCGAGAAATCAGATACAAATAAAATCTAGTTTGTAGCTATCTGGGATCAGAATAAAAATCAATTAGTTGTCCGGTTTTAATTGGTTTTTATATATATATTAAAGTTCATCCTCAAAAAAAAAGAAAGAAAATTGGGTCATTTACTCATCCTCCACTTGTTTCTTCTGTTGAACACAGAGGACAATATGCTGAGGAATACTGGTAAAAGTACTGCTCATTGATATCTATAGCATTTTTTATGATGTCGATGGCTATTTTTTCTCCAATATTCTTCAGAATATCTTGTTTTGTGTTCAACAGAAGAAATAAAATCTACTTTAACGTAAGTAAATGGTTAGGAAATGTTAGTTTTTGGGTGAACGTTCATATATATGACTTTAAATCAGTATTACTATTAAACTATTTATACTTTTTATAGAATATTTTCTATTATTTTATAGATTTTATATTTTATATTGTACTTTTAAGCTTATCATCTTCATCTTGCTGTTAATTTTCGGAAGTCCTTTTCTGAAGCCATTAAAGATATTAGTATTCATACAAGTGCTGTTCAATTAAGTGAAGATTTTTTCAAAACATTTTTAGACATATGAGTTTTAATGAGTATTGTTTTAATAATTTAATTATTATTTTTCATGACGACGGTAGATACAATTTTACTTGTTATTTTGCAAGATGCTAGTATTTAGCCTTTAGTCTAAAGTGAACTTTAAAGGTTTAACTAGGTTAATTAGGTTAACTATGCAAGTTAATTAGGCAAATCGACTATAGATTGTTTTTAACTAGTCAAAAAAATAATAATTTTAAGGGAGCTAATAATATTTACCTTAAAAATAATAAGAAAAAAACTGCTTTTATTCCAGCCAAACTAACAGAAATAAGACTTTCTCCTGAAGAAAAAATATTATACACTCAAAAAAAAAGCTTTTGTTCAAATTACTTATTTAAAATTAGCAAAGTTATTTGTAATCACATATTGATTATAGATCAATGCTTGTAATGTATCACTCAGGTTAAATCTGTATGGGGCTATTCACATATCGTGTCCAAAACCATGTTAAAAATCGATTGTGTGGAACCCAGCATTTTTACAGTGCAGAAAATACAATGAAGAATTCCTTGCATTAGTAAACATTGCTTGGAAAATAAGGGTTTCAAAGGGTTTTAAGGGTTTCAATTACACTATCTTACATTTGTCCACCCTTAGTCTTGAACGCTTACACTCTTATCTTGGATTAACATGAGGCACAAAATAACAGACCATGTATAGGCACCGAACACATTACAGCTCAAAAACAGTTGAAGAATGTTCTGGGGTGCAAAACTAACAGATAATAACAATAAAAGTTTCATACATTTCAGCAGTGGCTTAATTATAATTGTAGAAAAAATGTTTGGGACATAAAAACAAAACATAAAACTAAATTGTGTAGGTCATATTTTTATAGCTAAATTTTATAGCTAAGGCCTATAATATTTTGCACCAAATCTTAACCTCTGAGATTTATGTTGTGTCATAAACCTTAAGGTGCATGCTGAACGTCCTCTTAACATTGTCCTCGTAGTCCTCTGAAGATGTAGACGGACCCTCTGCCGGCCCACCATAAATCAATCCTGTAATTGGAAAGTAACACACAGGGTTACATTAACAGCTCTTATAATGAGGCTGCAGTTGACACACTTTTACCTTTTCTGATTGTTTAATTAAAAAACGCAAACCTGCTAAGTTTTCATCTATTTTGACTTTTGATATTTACTTTGTGCTATTAGTCTTCAATCTATTAGACTTTCTAAATTTGATCATAATTATGGGAAGGACACCCATCCAGAAATATAAAAGGCATCTACAGTGTATAGTTTGTATGTTTGAAAGTTTTAATTCAGGAAAGTGTGGATGTTTTCCAATATTAGGGCACTCTCAGAGCTGGATTGTGGCTGGAAGGGCATACGCCAGTAAAATATGTGTTTCAGAGTAATTGTTGGTTTGTTCAGCTGTGGGGACCCCTGATAAAGAAGGGAATAAGCTGAAGGAAAGTGAGCGACTGTGTTTTAATTATTATTATTATTTTTAAAATCAAATTTCTGATCATTTATTTATTCAGATCTTGTTTAATCATGTTATTTGGGGTCTAAAATGTTGTTTGGAATTTTTTTACTTTATCTTAATGTACTTTATAATTAGTTTTCTTTCTCTGTCTGTTACCATATGTAATTATTTTAATCAAATTTTTATATAAATTTGTATCTTATTTGTTTTTTTAATATTTGTTTTTATAGAATAAGTTCTGTCCATTTTGATAGAAATTGGGAGAGTTTATTTATTGAAATCTTATTTACTTTTACATACGTTTCTTTTTTTAAATAAAATATTATTCAGAAAATATTTATGACATTATATATGTTTTACCTCTATAAGACTATATTATCTAACAAATTATTTATCTACACAATTGCTGTATTTATTTTCATCAACTATAAAGTTTTATTGTTACATTTTACTACTCTCTATAGTACCATTTATTTTATTTATTAATTATGTATTCACATATACATGTACTTATTTATTTGATCAATTTAAAATTTTACACAACTCACATATTTGAAAATTATTTAATTTCTTTATGGCATTAATTAATAAATTGTTATAAATATTTTATTATTTTAAAGTTGTATACTAGTGGCTCCACTATTTAACCATGAGCTGATTATGTTGTTGACTGCTTATATTTATAGTTATACAGTTTTCATGCATCTAACACAAAATCAGTCTGGAAGCAGTTACATATTTATTCATTCATTCATATTCTTTTTGGCTTAGTTCCTTTATTTATCTGGGGTCGCCACAGTGGAATGAACCACCAACTTATCCAGAATATGTTTTACGCAGTGGATACCCTTCCAGCTGCAACCCATCACTGGGAACAGTCACATATTTAGTTCACCAAAAATAAAAATTCTGTCATCATTTACTCACTCTTTTACTTGTTTCAGACCTTTATGAGTTCCTTTTTTTGTTTAACACAAGAAGAAGATATTTTGATAAATGCTGAAAACCTGTGACCCATGACTTCATAGTTACAGCTTTTAAGCTTTTTTCAAAATATCTTCTTTTGAATTTAACATAAGAAATAAAATCATAAAGGTGAGTAAATAGTGAGTAAATTTTACATTTTAGGTTAACTATGCCTTTATTTGTACTTAGTATGATAAAAATGATCACTTTTGAATAGATAACAAAAAAGAGAGCATTTTTTTGGTTGTATGTTTTTTTGTTTAGCTTTCAATATACAGTTAAAGTCAGAATTATTATTATTTTTATTTACTTATTTTTATTATTTCCCAAATGGTGTTTAACAGCAAGGAAATTTTCACAGTATGTCTGATAATGTTTTTTCTTCTGGAGAAAGTCTTATTTATATTATTTCGGCTAGAATAAAAGCAGTTTTTAATAAAAAAAAACAACATTTTAGGGTCAAAATTATTTAAGCTATATTTTTTCGATAGTCTACAGAACAAACCATCGTTATACAATAACGTGCCTAATTACCCTATCCTGCCTAATTAACTTAATTAACCTAGTTAAGCCTTTAAATGTCACTTTAAGCTGTATAGAAGTGTTTTGAAAAATATCTAGTCAAATATTATTTACTGTCATCATGGCAAAGATAAAATAAATGAGTTATTAGAGATGAGTTATTAAAACTATTATGTTTAGAAACGTGCTGAAAAATCGTCTCTCTCTTAAACAGAAATTGGGGAAAAAAATAAGCAGGGGGGCTAATAATTCTGACTTGAACTGTATATACATGTCCTTTTATTTTGTATAATTTGTAAATGCAGCAAGGTTATTGTTGTAAATAAATGTGTAAATTTTAATGTGTACAAACTGAAAATTAAAATAAAAATAAATATGGCAAAAAACTATGCCTTTATTAAAAATAAAGATGTCAGTATAAAATGTGGCCATACTCCTGACTTCTCAGAAAGTTGAACATCTTTTAGTTCACTCAAAAAAGTATTTTTGCTGCTTGTTCAAACAACTTATTTAAAATGAGCTGAATCAACACAGTTTTTAGTTTTATGTTCAATCCACCTAACTTTGAGTTACCTTAATCGATTTGTGTTGGGACTACATGAAGAAATAATGTGGAACTCAGCATATTTTACAGTGTACCCAATTCTTATACAAGTTCGCTTGGTTATTTTAGTTAAGTACCTCTAGACTTCACATCGCGATACAGCCTGGGATTGGCTCACGAGCTCCAGGACTCCCCCGCTGATGACGACACAACATCTGACCTCGTTTCCAACGTAAACCGGTCAAACACCCAAGTCACTAAAGCCTCAGAAAATGAAGCAAATTCTCAATGAACGAATGACGTCAGTGTGACTCGCCCTAAAACAACAACAAGCAATGTTTTCGCCACACATCTCTCAAGAATGAATGAATGGGGTGTTGCGACGCGGAGCGCATGCTGAACGCGACTGCTTAGGTTTGCTAAAAAAGTGCCAGTGCGATGCGGCAGTTGTCAGGGGGAGATCGGAGAGGAGGGGGTCTGATTGGCTGAAGCGGCGCTGTTGCCCCGGCGACGGCAGGGGGGGTACGGAAGCGTTGCCGTGCGGCGTGATCTCCTCCGCGCTGCGTGGATGGAGGAAGCAGCTGCTGATCTTTTGACACAGCGCGAGCGAAAGGCTACTGCATGAAAAAGCACGGCAGCTTTTGTCGTCGGACGCCACAGTAGAATGCACGAATGTAAGTAAATGCTTTACGTTGGGATTTATATAACACCGAAGGGAAGCTATAATGTGTTCGCCGCGCTTTTAACTGCGAAACGTGGCTCGTGAACACATTATAGCCAATACAAGCTATCAATCTTTCTAATTTTTGCTGTTTACGTTCTTTATTATTTTAACGAATGTATCTGAGTGTGATGAAATATACACGCATATTCCTTACGCGAATGATCAATTTCTAAACATTTTACACCATGTGATCCTCGCTAGCTAACTTAGTTGAGTGAAATGCGTGCGTTTGGCGTCGAGCTGACTCGAGAAATTAAACCGACCACATTCCAGTCATATCTAGATACTTTTTAATGAGTAAATACACCGAACTAAAACATATCTCATGACACTTTCTGACGTGTTTATACGCTTGCTTGCTTTTAAAGCCACGCATTAGCTCGGACGCTAACTGAAGATCCTCGTTCATATATAGAAGACTCGCCAGTGATTCTTGTGACATTATCTGCGGAAGTTTCAGAACGCTCGACAAGATATCAACAATATGTGTTAACGCAATATTAGAAACAGAATTCAATTTCTCACGTCATTCGCCGCGAATTTGCCTATTAAAATTCGAGCACCGAACATTCGAATAGTACGTTAATCGAACGCGCGTGACAGAAAACGAGAGTGGTGCTAAAGGTTACAGTTGAAGGTTACTAATATGTGTATTCGGTTTGTGTCGAGTAGTGAGAATCTAGGACAACTATGTAACACGAGATGGGAGGGTGGGGGCTGTTATTTTCTCTTGTTTTGTTTTCTCTTATGTGTTGTTGTTGTTGTTTATAAGTGGTTGAGATCGAAAGCAAAGTGACTGGTAGCTTTGCTCGTGACTTGTTGATGAAATGGGATGTTCTGACGCGGACGTGCACTCATTATTTCCGGCGGTAGATAAACGTCTGAGTGACATTGACACGTGGTCAGAGTTAAACGCATAGCTGTGCTTGTGGAAGAGCAGGGAACGAGTACACAACTCCCGAGCTGCATGTCACATGAGCACATTATTTAGTTCTGCTGTCTGCTTTTGCACTTTAGACTGTAGACTCATTCAGGTCAGGTTGCGTAGGCAGTGAACAGGGTTGACTGTGTTGTTAACAGGGTTGACATGCGTTTGCTTTTATTTGCAGGATGACCACATTAGCTGCAGGACTCTCAGATGCATGGCTAGGTGGATGCAAAAGGGCACAACTGCCTAAAGAGACTTCATTAGTAGCGAATCCTTTGCTAATGTAGTGTGCGGCAATAGTGCCTGTGCTGCGCTGTTTTCTCTGGAGGGCTTTTGTAGGACACAGCAAATGATCCCTTGCTTATTGCTTCTCTCCTGGCATTAAACGGGAAATTAATTAGTCTCATTATGACTCTCACAATGATAGATAAGATCTGGCTCTTGGCTGTGTGCACTTGCTGTCCCACAAATGGCGAAGAAATGCAGAGTGTACAAGTTTAAATCCCTGTTTTGGTTGCAGGGTTCAGTCAGGTTTGGTGGATGTAGAATGGGTGCTCCATGTAGAGCTATTTTTTAAACTTTGTGAATAAACATGAGTTAAATATTTTAAAGTGTTTTACACACGTGTTAGTCGAAGACATTTGCTTAAATTATATTCACAAAATGTAAAAATAAAATAGATAAGTAAGAAATGCAAGTGAAGTGTCTACTTTAATAGCTAAATGTCAAAATATTGGTGTAATAATTTTTCGTTGTTGTCATACTGAATAGATGATTGGAAAAATATACTTATTCTGACCTGTACATATAGAGATATATTAAAAAGTTGATGACAAAAGTGTGAAATATTTGAGCAATTCCAGCGTTATAGATGTGACATTTGCAGTAAAAAATCAAAACATAAATTCACAGAGAAAGTATATGTTAACAATGCATTGAAACTGTTTATATTTTCCAAAACAACTAACCACAGAGTTATGAGATCAGAAAAATATCAATCTGCAAACTTTTATTTTCTATATTTTAAATGATTGAAACAACATGCGTTATGGATGTGACCAAAAAAACATGTGAGTTTACAGTTTACGACATACTTTGTAGAAATTCTGTGAATTAAACCGCACAACCCAAAAGGAACAATGCTAATGAAAAGGATAAGAGTTGGCGCACTATAGAACAAAAACAATTGATTTGATTTCATTTGGCATTTTTTTAATTCTTTTGAGCTCTGTTATGGATGTGACATGTGAAATTGGCACTTGTGTGATTTTGGTAAATGAAATATAATAGTTTGAAAACAATAACAGACATTTTTGAGTATTTTTAAAGCACGGTAAAATACTTGCTTGCACAAAAAAAAAAAAAAAAAAAAACGCGAAAACAGTTTCGATATTTTGCCGCAAACCAATTTTTTTTTCATGGCAAGGTTGACATTTGCATGGAATTGCTCACTTGTAGATTTAAAATGACAGATGATTAGTATTTTGCAGCTGCATGACTTTTTATTTAATCAAATGTTCTTGTTGTAAACAATGCAATATTTTTTATTGTGTATATATACAACGTTTATACAGCTTGTATATAAACTTTTGTAAATAATGATAAAAAAATGTAGGATGATAGTCGATAATTTTGCTCAGGGACAAACTGTTCAATTAAACATTTTAATACATGTAGAAATTCAAGCTGAAGGACACATTGTTTTATGTGCTTATGTTTTTATTCCATAATAATTAGTTTTTCTATTATTTTATTTATGACCAGCATCAAGCTCTTACCCTATTTTACAAGCTAACGTTTGAGTGTTTGATAAAAAGAGTTAAACAACAGTTTAATCAGTAGTCAAAAACTGGCTTCAAAAACACGAAAAAAAGAAATATCTTAATTTAAATCCATGTTAGCCATTTAGCATCGAAGCTAGAGTCACCGGGCAGACCGAAGCCCTGCCCATGATTCGAAGCCGCATCTATTGTGAAGTAAATTTGTTGCGTGAATAAAGCAAGTAAACGCAAAATATTTACACATCTATTTATGCATGAATAGCTTGATTTATCCGCTTGTGCCGCATCTAGTGTGAACACTATAATAAATAAATACAAAACGATAATTATTTTTTGTGTCATACTGAATATATGCAGTTATTTAAAATAAAACATTATGCTTATTCTGACCTGTGCATATCGAGATAAATTGAAAAGTTCTTGACAAAAGTGTGAAGTATTTGGAGATTTAAAATAGCCATCAGCTAGTATTTTGTGGCTGCATGACTTTTTATTTAATCAGATGTTCTTGTTGTAAACCATCCAATATTTTTTTTATTGTGTATAAACAACTTTTATACAACTTGTACATAAACTTTTTTAAATAATGCTAAAAATGTAGGATAATAGTCAATATTCTTGCTCAGGGAAGAAAAAAAAAAGGTTCATTTTTAATAAAGGTTCGACATTTTAATAAATGTAGAAACTCAAGCTGAAGGACACTTGTATTGTTTTACATGCTTATGTTTTTAATCCATAATGATTATTTTTTTTTTCATTTAATTTATTTTATGACCATCATCAGAATCAGAAAGAGCTTTATTGCCAGGTATGTTCACACATACGAGGAATTTGTTTTCGTGACAGAGCTTCTACAGTGCAACAGAATTACAAAGACAGGACAAAAAACAGATAAAAAATATATAAAAAAAAAAAAATAGAAGTAAGTAGTGAATGCAAATATACAGATTGACAAGTGTATGTACAGCTATATTACTATATACAACGTTATATGTGCAGATGTTATGTGCAAATTGGCATGTGAAATGTGTTGTTAAATAAGTGTATATGTATATAAAAGCTCTTAACCTATTTTAAAAGCTAAAGTTTGAATGTTTGACAGAGTTAAAGCGTCAACATTAGTTTAATCAGTAGTCAAAAACTGGCTTCAACCACAAGGAAAAAAAGAAAAAACAAATATCCACCACAGTCTGAGTACATTGATTTTGCTACAAAAAGGATGTCTTCATAAAGCCACAAATTTGTTTAGAAAACTTCCTGGTTGAGTGGTGAATTAGGTAAATGAACACGCAGCTGTTTTCTTCCAAACACTATTATATGCTTTATACAGCTATTGAAAAAAGATTTTTTTTAAAGTATGAAAATGTTTAAAGTCTCTTGTTTTATTCATTTTTACACAGCACAATATCATTGTTTTAAGAAATTTAAAGACGTTTAAGAGTTGAGAAAAAATGTAATATTTGGTGGAATATTCCTGATGATAATATAAGTAAATAAGATAAATAAAACTGGCTTCAAACACAAGAAAAAAGCTAATATCCACCACAATCTGAGTACATTTCGCTACAAAAAACCACAAATTTACACTTGGAAGAACTTCCTGGTTGAGTGGCAAAACATGTAAATGAACATGCAGTAGTTTTCTTCCAAACTTTATTTAATATGCTTCAGATTTTTTGAAGTATGGACAAGGTTTCGAGTCATTTTTAGACAGCACAATATTATTGTTTTAAGAAGTTTAAGAGTTAAGAGAAATTAATATTTGGTGGAATAATCCTGTTGAAAATATTTACTGAAATAAATGCTTTAAATGACAATATTTTTCAAATTTTGGAGAAATGTTATGACACTTCTATGGAATAAATTAAATATTAACATTTTAATCAAACTCGTACCTAAAAAAAATCCAGAGACTCTGAAAACTTTCAATAAGTCCCAAACTCTTAAAACTGATCAGCTGTTTTGAACTCAACTGAACAGCAAATCAAACTTTTGTCCAATCGTTTATATGGCCTATAACGGCAGTGTCTTTGTTTGCTGGCCCCTCCTCTTTAAGTCCTCTCATTATACCTCCAGCTGCATATATTTCTCATCTGCTGTTAGCCTCTTTTTGTTCCTCCATGCCCTCAACGTTAGACCAGGAGGCGCAACTCTCATCCCCAGGAGGCTGTAACGCTGTGGTTGCCATGGCTACATGGTGTCACCGGGGCGTGGTAATCAAATATAGGCGACTGCTCTGGATTTCAGTTGCAAATGTGCACTTTTTCCCCCCTTCATTTGCCTGGACCGTGTCACACCTCGTGCCCACCCCAACCCCCAACTCAACCCTGTGTTCTTAGACTTGGTCTGCACACTTCTTCTTTTGGTTTCGTGTCCCTGGCCTCTTTTCTGAAAGATTTAAGTCCATGCAGCAGCCGGCTGGCAGTTAGGGCCCCTCTGTCCATTGACAGTGATGCTAATGTCAGGCAGTGCCTTGATGAGGAGAGCTTGCCCCCCCAGTACCATAGGCTGTGTCATTCTGATCACAATGGAGGCCATTGTGTTGGTCACTCCCGTGTGAATAAACAGGGTGTGTTTAATTGAGACTGTAGGGTGTGACAATGGCACGGGACGAAGTCCAGACAGCATGCTGTGATGATTGTGGGGTGGCTTGTATATGAATGACTGTATGATGTAAAAATGAAAGAAATAGAAACCCTGCTGATGTTCTAGTCAGTTTTTGGCCTATTTGATCACAATATTTTCATCAAAAGGATTTTTTTTTTAAATGTGTCATATCATATGATGTAATTTTATGTTTTCTTTTGTCTTTGAAGCTTGAAGTTAAGAGTCATACGCTAAAAAAAAGACTTTTGCTGCTTGTTCAAGCTACTTATTTAAAATGAGTCGAAACGACACAATTTTTCATTTTTTTGTGACAACTTAATTGTTTTATGTTCAATCCACTTAAATTTGTAAAACCAATTATGTTAACTTAATCTATTTGTGTTGGGACAACATGTAGGAATAGTGTGGAACCCAGTATTTTTTAAACAGTTTACATGTCTTCGTAAAAAAATACCTTGTTTAAGCACTCCCCTACAATTTTACTTCAGTCAATGAGAAGATTGTCAAAATGCAGCTCAAAATTATATGAAGGTGTAACTTATTTCTGCTGCTGGTCTAAAGTGTCTTAAAGATGCTGTGTATTTCCTTGTGATAGAAAAACTTTGTAAAATAAAACCTTACTGATCAGTTATGCTTATGTCACACTGGCAAAGTGGACCAATAATTTTTCAAGCAAATTCAAATTGATAAGGTAGTAAAGTGCTTTATATTTACAACATATGCTTGAGGTATTTGTTCAGTCACAACACACTTGGTGGATAGCCAATGAGCATGCACATCTATTTTGTAAACATAGGTATGTTTCAATAAGGTAAAATATAGTTGAGCAACCATAAGGCACAGCCTATATATATAATTTTTGTGCAAAATTTATATATATATATATTTTTTTTTCAACTTTAAACTGTGTAAACGCATTGCATTACACTTTGTCCCTTAAAGGCAAGTCATTTTACTCAGCAGCCATCTTTAAAATGCCTCTCGGGCAGTATACTCAGACATTCTGTTCTAATGGGGAAACGTCAAATTATCCGAAACTGTTAGCCAAGCTTACGATGACATTATATATTTGGAATCATCATTAAAATTAAAAAACAGCTATGTCATAGGTTGTGGATTTTAACGTTCGAATCAAACAAAATCGGCATATTTTCAGGTTGCCCAAGCTAATGCAAATGAGCACTCGAATAGAACGAGATCACGACACCAACCTCATTTATGGCCATTTTACACATTATCATCCTCTGATTAATGCTTCGTCAGATCGTACTGGTCTTCCGAAGTAATTCACAACTTGATCTTCGTGGTGAATCTTCTTCAGAAATATATCTTTGATTTAAACCAAATGCACAAAATAAAGTTTTTTTTAGCAACATCATATAATGCCTTGAAGCTTTTTATTAAAGTTTTTAGGGATGTACCAACTCTTGTCACAACTATAAAAAAGCACGTTACTGAATTCACAATCACAATATGACACAAAACCCCAAAATGGGTAGAAGGGGCTTTACTCCTCCTACTCCTAAAATATGGTAAAAACCCCAACAGCACATCTCAAAGTCGTTCAAGTCAGTTGATGGTCAATTCATGTTTGGAAAAAAAAATCTCCTTTTGGAACCTGATGAATCTTCATATTTGATCATGGTACACATCTCCTGACATGGTTGTTTAGGAAATTAAATGACACATCCTGCATTTATTAGGTTTAAAACAATTGTTGCCAAACTAACAAGTTATTATATGTTACTGCAATAAATCTAAACAATTACTTTTTGGGGGGTAAATTACAATACAGCACAATACAAATCAGTCAAATCAGTCATATTCAGTATCATATTTTTGATCAAATATATACAGCTTGGGTATATGTGCAAAAAACACCCTCCAATCAGCAAGTACTTATAATGGGAGCAAAATTATTATTACAAGTGCTTGTAATGGAATCTTAATTTATCATTCCAAACTGTGACGCTTTCATGCATTTCAGACGGAATGTAAAAAAAACCTTTTTTAATGGTGAATTCACAGATTAGATTGCACATTTCAATTCACATTTCTCTTGTAATATATTTGAAGCAGACCATAATGATATGGAATTGCTGTTGTTAATTGGTGCACAAATTGGTGTTGTTCAACTACAACATTTTATGATAAAAAAAGACAATATATTTTGTTTATAAACTCCTGCATCCAATTATAGATATACTTATTTGGTGTGGGTTAGAGGTATTAAGTATATAAAGGGTTTGCACAAAGTAAGATGGAAACCAATAAGAATTAGTAGCATTGAAATGTTTATTGCTTTAAATGGAAGGTGATATGAAACAAACTCTGGAATTGTTCATGTGGATGTCTTTACTACTGTGGATTATGGCTTTCAGGCTTCCAGAACCTTTGCAGCATATGAATGTATTTAAGAAGCTTTAGCTTTGAAACGTGATTCAGAATGGTGGAGAAAACTAGCTCCAAACTCACTAACAACAACAGGCTCTTTGTACTGTTTGGTTTGTTCTGAAGTAGGCATGGGCCGGTATACCATTCTGATGGTATGATAACCTTAGATAAAAATATCATGGTATCACTGTATTAGTATTACTGCTCTAAAATAGGTTCTTTTTTATTGTTTAAGTAAAAAATATGAACTTTTTTTCTCTTTGAACACAAAATATTTAATTTTGAGAAGCATTTATAATATTTTGGAGCAGTAAACGTGTCAGGCTGAAAAATTTAAATGAATTGTTGACTTCTGCTGTCTTTATTAGTTTCAAAAACACAGACTTCTTTATAATCTTTGGATATCTTTTCTGCTGAAGAAACTGTTGTCCTAAAACACATACACAAAAAAAAAACAAATAAAAAATCTTATACATACCTTGGGAACGGTATAATAAAAAATTTGGGAGGTTTTAAACCCTTTACTTTTCCAAACCACGGTATACCTTGAAAACGGTTATCGTCCCATGCGTATTCTGAAGTATCTTAGAGCTTTACTGAAAGGAAAGTCTGTTAGTCTTTGTCAGATGTCTCTTGACATCAAGTAGGATACCTGCATTCTGGATTAAACAGAGAGAAAAAAAAAAACAGTTAATCTCCAGCAGTTTTAAAATAGGGTCAGGTAACCTTCCTGCTAGGCATTTAGATCAGCTCTCATGGAGTGACTTAGATGCGCTGGAAGCCCTCGAGTCAGCAATGGTACTTGATAGACCAATAGCATCCACTACAGGAATCAGGACGGAAAAGCGTTCTGCTTGGTTTTCAGCAGAGACCTTCAATTCAAACGGCTGTTTAAGCATGCTTAAACACGTAAAAGACCCCTTGATCTCCATCTCCAACTGTTTTATTACAGATGCGCACACTCTTCCCAGTACTCTGTTCTGCAAACATCTGCGGTTCAATACTGAGTAAATCCTCCTTTAAACTTTGATGGAAATTAGCTAGTGAATGGTGGAAATTAAAAGCAAATCAGGGTTTTCTTTGTAACATCTGTTAGATTATTTGATTCTCTTTTTGTGAGGAAAATATAATCAGTGCTTCCTGAAGTTGCTGCCAAAAGTTACACTTAATTCGTTTTTGTATTAAAACGCATACTTTTCGTTATGTCTGGCATCCATACTACTTCAGCATCACTGATCTTTGCTAAATATTCTGTTTTAGTTTGGAAATGCTAGTGATCTGTTTGCAAACTGTTTAAAATGCAACCTTTTGAAAACAGAGGTATGGCTAACCTGCTCTCTGAATGCTCTTGGACTTTTGTGTATATCGTTTGCTGAACATTTTGATTCTAAAAGCCCCTTTTGCATGTAAGACTATTTTTGCATGTCTACCTGCAGCAAATGTGACAGGATGCAAGTTAATGTACATTGCTGTATGGATATCCATTATGCTACTGAACAAAATAAACCAGATTTAACACCCATAAACCGCGTGTTTGGAGCGTCCTTGTATATAGTTGTATTAACACCATGTGGCTATAGTGATTCTACTGGTTATGAACTACATAGCGATCTTTATTACAAACATGCACTGTTTTAAAAAACGTTTAAACTTGTAAAACTCATTCTTGAGGTGCAGCTGATCACAGAGAGTTGGAACAGATCTTTTAATACCAGTTTATTTGCAAATCCTGTCCTATGGAACCACACTCCTACGTCAGGTTGTGGCGGGCCTCAAAATTACTGGGATTTGGATCTTATTTTAACGTCAGGTAATTTAAAAAAGAGACTTGTTGTATTTATATTACTCCAATATGACAGCGTACACACTATACCTATACACAGTTCTGTTCAAATAGCTTTCTAAAGTTGATTTTGCATTATAGATGTAGTCACAAGTACAGTTTAATTTTGGTAAGATACATGTCTTGTAGTAGATCTCCGCTAGTGTGTGTTGGACAAACATCTTTGTATGTTTTCTCTAAGCTTTTCAGGATTTGTGAGCTGATAGAAATTCCATCACATGTACACTTTCAACAGCAGTGTTTAGCCCATACACAGCGTTTTAGATGTTCAGTAAGTTCTGCTGCAAAATGTCAAAGAAATCTTTACATTCTTTCTTAAAAAGGACAGTGTGCTTATTTTTTTTAAAATCTATGAGTTAAATGTCTAAATGTAGATGTAAATCATAGATGTGTTTTAAAGTAGCACAGTTACACGTACTCTAACGATTGTTATAGGTCAGATATTGTTATTGATATCAGTTTTATAAATTGTAACCCATTCATAAATTTTTTATGAATAAAATAAAAAAATAAATAAATAAAAGTATATTTTTATTTAAAAATGAACGTTTTGTCATCAGTTATTTATTTTCCATTTGTTCCAAACCTGTTTGAGTTTCTTTCTTTTTTTTTATTCATAATGGAGGATATTATGAACAATGTTGGGAAAAAGCAGCAATTGACTTCCATGGTTTTTTTTTGTTCTTGCTATGGATGTCAATGGTTGTTTTTTCAAACATTATTCAGCATATTTTGTTTTGTTTTTTGTCTTTGCCATCTGCAAAGAAATTCATAAAAGTTTAGAACTATTTAACTGTCAGTAAATAGTGAGTACGTTTTCATTTATGTGTGAACTGTCCTATTAATCGTTTGGTGGAACAAGACATTTGCTGGGCATCTTCAGTTGTTTAGCATTGTGCGTTTATACAATAACTGTATTAAAACCAGAAAAAATTTTCCCCTTGTCTTTTTGAAAAGATTTTTATACAGATGACAACATTGTCAAAACGGTTCCTGTTTATACAGATCCACAAAAATGACGTATGCATGTCTGACTAGTAGTTTTGCAAAGCCTCTTTGTAAAGAAACATATGAAATAGCATTTTTGTAGTTCATTTGAAGATTATATCAATAATTTTTCAAAAACATTATATATTTTTCAAGAATGTCCCAACTAAAATTTTTATTCTTTAGATAATCCATAACATATATCATCATATTCATTTATTCATTTTCCTTCAGTTTAGTCACCAAATAATCCAGCATATTAGCGGATGCCCTTCCAGCTACAACCCAGTACTGGGAAACATCCATACACACTCATTCACACATACAATACAGACAATTTAGTTTATTCAATTCACCTATAGCGCATGTCTTTGGACTAGGAGGGAAACCGGGGCACTCAGAGGAAACCCACGTGAACATATAAGGAGAACATGCAGACTCCACATAAAATGCCAACTGACCCAGCTGGGACTCGAACCAGCGACTTTCTTGCTTTGAGGTGACCTTGCTAGCCCCTGAGCCACCGTGTCGCCCTATATATCATAATATGCATGATAAAATTTTTGTTATTATTAATTTTTATTTTGGCTTTAGATAGTATATCTATTAAACATTAAATTAAGTGAATTCCATAGTGTTCCCAGAAAGCATCGGAAGTAGTATGATAACTAGCTTTCTTTATGTTCAAGCAGCCCCTCCTATTGGCTAATGTTTATATGCAGTGGCTTTGTTTTGGCGTATGTCTGTTTGTTAAGAGTGTCACCATTAGCATTGTCTGTCTGTGTGGACGGATGGTTCAGTGATGGGCTGATGAGCTTGATGGAGAGAGTTGGATTTGTCTTGCTAATGAGAGCCATTGTGAGTGTAGAGACAGGTCTCAGTAGTGGGGAAGTGAGGGATGGGAAGCAGCCACCACTAAATGTGCTATGAAGGACATGCTGCTGTTGTACCTGCCCTTGAGTGTTCACAAAGAAAGACATCCAGTGATGATACTGTTGGAAAACAAAGCAGCCTATGGATATTTGATTTCAGGGATGCAAGCTATTAAAACAAACTGACTTTATGTGGGGTTTCTTTCTATTTCTGTCTTGAATAGCTATAGAAAGAAAGAATATATGCATTTCTATAGACATAGAAAAAGTCAATCATTTAGATGTGATTGGCCTGATTTGGTTGACGAGTGAATCGGAATAAGAAACAAAATTATTTTCAAAAGTACTTTTAAGATTAAATGGTTGATTTGAGAAAACCTCTTTAAGTTACAGTGAAGTATAAAAATAAAGACGTTTGTCCACTAGACTTTTTAGAAATATTTGATTTGAATAAAGTTAATTTTCAGGTGTTAATGAAGGGTCTATATCAAGCACTGAACTGTACTGTATGTTCCAGGACTCTACCCTGGATGGCCTCAGCCCTATTTAAACCGTGGTCCACGTCAAAGAATTAACTCTTGACTGAATTGTGAGGTTCCTGATGTTAGAATATCTTCTCCTCTCAATGTTTCTTCTCTCAAACACCGTAATCTGTTGAAAGTAATCTATCACAATATTGAGTTACTCTCCAAAAAAGTAACTAGTTGTGTTACTTAGTTACTTTTCATGGTAAGTAATATGTTATGTTACTTTTGAGTTATTTTTGCAGTACTTTCCCTTACCTTTTTTCTTTTTTTACATATAGGAGCTCTGCAGTTAACAAGGTAACCTATACCTTCATTTACCTTTCAAAAATTAAATAAGAAAAAATGTATAATTTTGGATGTTAGCTTCTAAGAACTTCCTGACCACAGAGTTGCATATGCCGTATATATCCAGATTAATCAAAGTTTAAAGCAATGTGTTTGCTACTTTTGTACTTTTTGTCTTTATTATTGAAGTAAAATCACTGTCCATTGAGACAATCCGCTTTTCCTTTTCTTTGATGCATGTAAAGTAATGAACGCATTCACTTATTGAGTGCGTGATTCATTGTGACTATTTAAATTTAAATTTATCAACTTATTTTTTTCAAGCTAATTAATTAAAATAAAAAGTTAAATTTTTAAAAAAGTCACTTAAATATTATTACTTTAATTGTTACTTAGACAAGTAACATTATTACGTAACTTGTGTTACACAACACTGTGTACGAATGCAGCACTACATACACGGCACACAGTGAATTTGAGAGTACATAATGTTTTTAAGGTTTCTGATTTGGTTGATGAGTGACACTCGATATTATGGTTTGGCATATTATTAAAACAACAAATAAGATTTTATCAAACATCATATATCACCCCTCCCCCCTATAAGTTATATAGTAATAATGCATTGTGCAGCTCTACATTTTTTCTTTTAAAGTTCAAGTAAAATCTGGCAACTCTGGTTGCCAGAATTTAACCCTTAAAAATAAATATCATTATGTGTGGATGAGATTTGTCATATGATGAACCAATTGTCATCAGAAACAACTTTTTCCACAATTTAGAAGCAAAATATATCGTCATTCTCACAACTACTAAACACCATCAAGGGAACACACACAAAATGAAAGTAGGCTTATGCAATGAAAATTATTTATTAATATTAGACGTAAAGCTCTGCGTAACCCGTGAGAAAAAAAATTAAAAGAACAATAATAATATTCTATAATAATAATAATAATGATATAACGTGCAGTGTGATGCAGGGAATTCTGGGAAAGTTCATTTATGGTTACTCACTGTATATTAAGGAAACTTACTGTTTACCAAGTACCAGATTTTTACTGTAACATTTTTACAGTTTTTTTTTTTTAAATAATTGAAATCACCGCCTTTTTACAGGGTAATTACAGATTCATTTAATTATGAAAACTTACCAAAAAAATTAATTACCAATTACTTACTCTCTTATCCGTCAAAACAATGTATGCTTTGATTTATTTTCAGTGAAGAGCGTCTTAGGCCCCGTTAACAATAATACGTTTTAATTTTAAAACAGCGTTTTAGAAGGAAAACGATCCATGTCCACACTGGTGTTTCACCTAGCATTTCTGAAAAGATCTCTGTCCACACTAAACTGCTGAAAAGCGTATTCGCATGTTTGAGCTCCAGGCAGTTAATACTTTTATAATGGCCATTATTGATTATTAAAACTGATATTCAGCAAAAGAGAGGGTATGTTTCGTATTTTTTGAAGAAAATGGAAGCAGGCAGTAGTGTTAAAGGCTCTGTTTTCATATAAAAATTCATACAGTGAAGATGGCGGTCATATAAATATGTAGCTACACGACACCTCAACATATTTAGTGTCTGTTAAGTTGATATCAAAATGAAAATAGGCTGTTCCTTTTATCATGTTTTAATTTTATTGTTAAGATAGTGAAACAACGTAGCCTGGGTGATGTAATTGAGGTTATGAAGTACACTGTTCCCTTTGAATATTTACCCGATGTGTCCTCTGGGGTATTTCCATATCAAACTTGTGAAGTCTGAACTGAAGGAAAGGGTGCAAGACTGAACTTTGTGCACTTAATATTGAGGAAAAAGCCCCTATCAGATGTGATAGGTGAATGTCTGCTGTCAGATGTGTCCGTTTCCCCCCCCATCCACACTGAAAATGGACTCTTCAGCGTTTCCGAAACCCTCTGTTTTCAGCGCTCAAACTCTGGGGTAGTGTGGACTGAAGGTTTACCCGTGGCAAAAATTATGCCTTTTAAAAGTAAAACTAAAATGTATTAGTGTAAAAAGGGCCTTAATGCCATCTGCAATCAAACAAGGAATTGTCTTTGGAAGTTTTTTTTTTTACTACAAAAGCTCTACGAAAGCTTCACCCCATTTTTGAAGTTAGAGTGCTACGATTCCAATAAAGTTTCACTAAATGCTAAAATAGAACAGTGCAAACATTTTTCAGAGTATCTCCTCTGTATTTCTACTGATTAAAAGACAGTCAAACTGGTTTGGAGGGACACAGAGGTTATTAAATGATGACTAATTTAGGTGTGAATGATCCCTTAAACTTTGTGTAAGAGCTGTTTTTGTCAGCACCTTTTATTAGAGTTCTCATGTGCAGAGGAAGATGTTTATTTGTGTCTGAGGTGTTTTGAACGGTCTGAAAGAGGAAGTGGATCCCCCTCCCTGTGCCCTCCACTCTATTCTCCAGAGTGGGAGAGGGAATGATTCAGAGCAGCACTTTATGTGATTATTTATTTATTGATGTGCTGTATGGTTTCCATGGCACTGGGTATAATAGTGGGCAGAGAAACATTCGCTCTCCTAGGCACTCAACCCTCTTTTACTTGAGCTGATGATTTATTTATAAATATTCTGTGCGCTTTCCATGGCTGTCCATTAAAGCCAGTGGCAGGAAGCTTTTTGATTGGAGTCCCCTCCCACCCCCTCTGTGTGTCTTTTTAGACTTCAGGTTGGAACTGGATATCGCTTATCCTCTCCAGCATCCTTGTTTGATTTATTACATGAGCGGATAACAGTCTTCACTGATTGTCTGAGAACCCTAGAGTACCCAGTCTAGTTGTTCTTATGCGGTTTTGTCTTGAAGATGAGGGTCATGGTTTTCACGGGCACTCGAGTAGACACCTAAGAGGCCCTTAACTCTGTCCTGAAGGGTCTCTTAATTCCTTCAAGAGAAATGGCGCAGGCTTGGATATGACAGTGTATTAAAGAAAGCTGGAAACATGAAGACATCTAGTTCTTTGACCATTTTTAAAATGATAAATATTACATTTAAACTGAAAATGTATAAACGCCTGATAAACGCTGGCAGTTGTGTGCTAGTTTATTAAGCAGTGGTTGTTTTTTATTTATTTTTTTTCTGAAAGAGGTTATACTCTGGAAACGTCTGTCTAAAATGCACACATTAATAATGATGCACCCAAAATCTTATTAACAACAGTATTTAGCCAAAACAAAAAATAAATTGCATACATTTTCCATTTTTAAGGGTTAAAATCCTTGACCAAACAAGGTTAAGGCTTCTCCAATTTAGACTTTTTCAGCACATCTCTGTGAAGTGAATAACTGAACTGAAAATGATCCAGTTGTATTGCTAATGTTTTTAGGTTATTTTTTACATTGACAGTACATTTTGAATAGTTCTAAACCTGAACATTTCTGAAAATGTTTTTATAAAAGATTGATTAAATGGGCTAAAGTCAGATATTTTGCATTGAAAATGTACTTTCCATGCCGGAACACTGTCTTTTTTTTCTTTTTACACACCTAATGTAGTTTAGCCAATTTACCCAGTTATATTTTAGCACCCTGGGTTGCCTTGGTGGAAAACAGCGCATTTCATTCATTCAGAAAGGCTCTCAAAGCATGCGTTCATGACCGAAATGCGACCTCTGGTGGACAGTAGCAGACTCCGAAATGAGACGCAGATTCAGAGTTCCACATGAGGTTGATAATTAGCATGTAATATAAATATTACAAACGTAAACATTAGGTGTGCAGGTTACATTGTAACCCCATGTCCTAACAACACCTTACGTGACGAGATTTGCAGTGATAAACACTTTGGCTGTTGGCACCAGACAAGGGTTGGGCGATGTTGACCAATTTGGCATCGTATGATGTCTAATGTGAAACATTGCGATGGATGATGGTATCGTCGTCGTAGGCGGCTTATGAAGAATTAATTAATTTAAAACAAATTAATTATTTGTAGCCTACCGTTTCAACTACCTGACCCACATATTCTTTGTTTTACCTATAACCAAATCATTTATTCACCCAACCCTACACCAGATGAAACACCACCGAAACTTAAATACAACCATTCAAAAGCACAGAATATGCACTCACTCACGAAATGGTAGCCTCATTAAACCACTTTAACGTTATTAAATGTACATACTGAATCAGTATGTGTTGGTTAGCATTATTTCAGAGTTCTAAAGTTCAATTTCAGACGGTTCATTTTATCTTAAAGATCTGAAGTAAACTATCTGCTGCTGTTTTCAGTGGTATGGCAATAAAAATAATGTAAAATGGCATTTAAACTCACATTGTTAGCATTTAACACTGAATAAAGCTCATGAGGTGTACCTGAGGTAAACGGCACTCAGTTTATCCTGTTGTTCAGCTGCAAGCAATTGAAGCCATTGCTAAAATATATCAATTTGAGGTGTTGGTTAGAACAAAAACTCCTTTTATTATGGAAAAAATTTCTTTTGTTGCGTTCCGTTGCTTTTATTCAGAACTTTTATTAGATATTTGATTAGTATAAGTGATTTGAACTGTATTTGATCACTTTTAAGTAATTGGAATATCAACTATAGCATTTAAAGACTGAGATAACAAACTAGCAGTTGTAAAATGAAATAAAAAAATAAAAAATAAATAAATACATTGCCCAAGCATAATGATTTCTAAAATTTGGTTTATTTCATTATCCAAAAGCGCATTAATCCTAATTGTAAGTCTTAAGCCCTGGTCAAATCACACAGTTTTATTGCCAGTTATGAAAGTCACCATGTCAGATTATGCAATTTTGTCTTGATAAAATCTTGACTCGTCGTGGGTAACAAATGTGCCAGACTACATGTTCCTTCACAATCAGTCATCTCGTTATGTCTACAATGAGCGTTATTTCCCAAAGTCACAAGTGTTGCTATAACAATATATCTTATTAATTTCAAGCATTTTTTGTATCTTATGTCAATCTCAATAAACATTTGTGCTTGCTGACAACTAGGCTATATTATTTAAGGGCATTCGTTATGACATTGATAGGAACAAATGTATATTTCATTTTTAATATTAAGATATTTTCTTTTAAATCTAAACGTACAGCTTCAAAACCGGTCCGCTATATGCTTCAGCAACGAAGCACTAACTGGCTTATTAAATAAAATAAAATCTAGCCCAAATAAAATTAAAGTGAAATATTCACTGTTTCAGATAAGCTTATATTTAAACTGTTTTTATTTTTAATTACAAAATCATCCATTGTGCAAGTCAGTTTCAATTTAATTAGTTTAATCAAGTAATTGCATAAGGAAGACCTTTTACAATGTATTCGCAGCACTGAACTTTCCAGGTTACTTCAGAAAAACGAACTTTGTTGGAAGGCTGAGAGAACTCAGAAACTCATTGTGAGAATGAAGAGGTCTACATATTTGTGCCAGTCTGTCAAATAAAATTGCTTAAAACACTTTAAGATTTTAGAGATAGTAGTTAAAGTTTACATAAGCAATAATTGATCTTGATTGATTGATTTTTAATTGGTTTTGATTACCTCACGGACGGATTATCGGCAGCACCCGCAGATTATTAAATAAATGATGTGCTCCTATTGCTCAGTGTCAACCATGTGACGGAAATTGTTGTGAAGATCAGGGAAAAATTAAACATGCTAGACTTTCTGCGATGGTGTTGTGAGGGGTCGCAGACATGATATCGGTTGACGTGAACTATGCCACATTACACGAGAAGAAACGATTGAATCTTGTGTCACAGCGTCCATTTGTTGTATACGACTCCCCACGACACCCTTCGTCAAGGAAATCGTGCTGAAATTGTGACAGAATCATGTGATCTGACCAGAGCTTTAATTGCATTTATTTATTATTTTTTAACTCATACACCAAAATTTATTGGCCATTGACCACTATGATAACCAGTTTTCACCAATCCTCTTTTCTTCCACAGACCCTCCTGGTTTAATGGGTCCGATAATCGGCATGTCTCCAGATAAGAAAGCCGAATCTCCTGGAGCGCAGGGAGCTTGTGGAGCTGGGACTCTCCCTGAAGCAGAGAGTGCTTCCAGTCCAATGGCCACCAGTTTGGACCAGATCGGTCGAACTGTGAGTGTTGTGGCAGGCGAGTCTGAAGATGATGAGCTCACAAACCTGAACTGGCTTCATGAGAACTTGCTACAGAACTTCACTCTTGGAGGATCCGAGACGCAACCTATCAACAGCCCACTGTTTGACATTGAGGGTGGCATCGGGTCACCACATAGCAACACCAATTCATCAGCCTCCTCTGTTTCGACAGGAAGTGAAAGAGATCCTTACAAGTCCAAGCCTCCTTTCTCTTTCTCCTTATTGATATACATGGCCATAGAGCAGTCACCTAGCAAATCTCTCCCAGTGAAGGACATATACGGCTGGATCCTCAAGCATTTTCCATATTTCTCCAGTGCCCCTACTGGCTGGAAGAACTCAGTGCGCCACAACCTGTCCCTCAACAAGTGCTTCCGCAAAGTAGAGAGAAGCATAGGAAAGGTAAGAGACTTTCCATGTGGTGTATGTGTGTTAACCATGTGATGCAAAAAACAAACTGATTACTTATTATTCGTTCAAAAGTGAGTGATGTTATTTGATCAGGTGTAGGGTTTAGCTTATTCTAAAATGCTTATAAATAATTGATCTCATTATGTAATTAAAACCCACATTTGATTTTTCCGACTATGGTTGGACTTGAGGTTGTGCGACGTCAACTAATTTGGCATCGTACGATGTCTAATGTGAAACATTGCGATGGACAATGACATTAACGTTGTAGGTGGCGGTGAATTAATTATTTATGAATAATTAAATCATAATGAATGAATTAATTGTAGCCTACCATTTCAACTGCCTGACCTGCATGGTCTTTGTTTTACCCACAAATAAATAAAGAGAAGTTACACACAAATTACCACCTGGCAATCACTTTTTCCGCAGGACTCTGACATGAATAGGCAGAGTGATCTGTGTCGTTATAATGGCGTCGACAAACTTGGTTGGTAAAAAAGGTGTAAAACCAACAGCAACCAACCAACAGTATCAGAGGTTTTCGCTAAAATTACTAAGTACAAGCATGAAAGCGGAAGATTGAAGCAGGGTACTGACGCTGTGACACATTATCTGACTCGTTAGATGGAGACAAGATTAATTAAATATCACATTTAACAACTATAGTCAGACGCGATCCATTGATAAATCCTTGATAAACTGTCTGATGTGCACTACTCTGGGGTTTTGTGCTCAAAGCCTGCTGACTGCCTGGAGCTCATATGTGGGTGGGTGTGTGTGTGGTCACATGATGTGCGTTTTCAGCAGTATAGTGTAGACGTGGATTGTTTTCGTTCTAAAATGCCATTTTAAAACTATTCGTGTAAACAGGGCCTGAGTGTGTTTTTATTGCGAACAAGTTGCTGCTGAGCGGAAGATCATGATGTAGGCTCAACATAGTGATGTCAGATTTCAACAATTTTTATATAGTTTTTTGTTTCTCTTGATTTAAAAAAGAAAAAAAAAATCCCCTTTTTTATTTTTCTTATTTTTTATTTTTTCCTAACATATAAATTTGGGCTACTAATTTTTGGACCGCTATTAAAAGTTATTTTGTTAGATAAGCTCCAGATTTGGCTTTAGTGCTGACTAATCCAATGTATATGCACAAATATACAATATTATAAAGCATCTTAAAAAAAATATTAATTTAAAAGAGACATTTGTGAGGGGTGTAATCATCTATTCTGAGCACTGTATAAAGAGTCTTAGTTGTATTAGACTATTATGATGTTTATTTATATTTTTCTCCTTCTTATTTTTTATATATTTTTTATTAATTATTGCATGAGTTAATATTGGATGTTTAATCTTAAGCTGGTGTTGCTGCTGTTAGCTTAATCAAATGTACTGGCAATGTGCTATTTCTTAGGCTTCAAGATAGGGTTGCACGATACCGTAATTCGGTACCAATAGATACTTAAGCTACTTTCGGTACGAATCAAAATTATAAACCCGTCCATTTCCTGCTAACATTTGAACGCTGTCGAGTGTGTTAAGCAGCACTGATTTGTCATTGTGTTCATACGCTGAACAAAAAATTACTGTGATTGGCCGTGAAGGTCATCAGTTAACCAAACTCACCGCTGTTTACTGAGTGTAAACACAAATACAGGGACACTGGTGCATTTCAGTCACCTTGATCAGCTGGCTTGTCTATAAGCTGACATACGAGCGATCAGCTGATGAATCATGGCTTTAAAATACTCCAGTGTCCCTGTATATGAGTTTACACTCCGTAAACTGCGGTGAGTTCTTTGCCAATCACAGTAATTTCTGTTGAGCATGTGAACACAGTGGCAAATCAGCAATGTTTAAGAACGTGCTCAAATGTTATCTGGAAATGGACGTTTTTAAAATTTCAGTATCGATTGGTACTAAATTCCAGTATCGTTACAACCCTACAGTTTTTGTACAGTACTGTATGGATATCCATTTCTTTTGTTTATTTTAATGCAAACAAAAAATGGGTACACACTTTGGAATAACTCAAAAGGTCATGAACTGCACTTCTTGAATAATTTGACTTAACTCATTCAACTCAACACTTCCCTCATTGTGTCATCAGTTCACACACTGAGGAAGGGGTCGAGCCGAAACATTTGTGGTTATACAGTTGTGCTCGAAAGTTTACATACGCCTTGAAGAATTAGTTCTAATGTGAATAGTTTGAATAAAATCAGAAAGATCATACAAAATACATGTTGTTTTTATTTAGTACTGTTCTGATTAAGATATTGTACATAAACAATGTTTACATATATCAGCTAGATTTTTGTCTACTATTATTAAAATAACCCCCTGCAAAAGTTTACATACCTTTGGTTTTCAATACTGTGTGTGGTTTCCTGGTGATCGACGAGTGCTTTTTCTGCTTTGTGATGGTTGTTCATGAATCTCTTGCTTGTTTTGAATAGTTAAACTGACTGCTGCTCTTCAGAAAAATCCTCCATCTCCTGCAAATTCTTCAGTTTTCTGCAGATTTGATCTTTTATGTACAATATGTTACTCAGCACAGTGCTAAATAAAAAATAACATGCATTTTGTATGATCTCTCTTATTTTGTTAAAATTATTCACATTTTAACAAATACTTCCAGGGGGATGTAAACTTTTGTGCACAACTGTATTTTCTGATGAATATGAAATAAAAATCAATCAAGGTTATAATAGTTTTAGATTTTTCATTTGTTTACTTAGTTTACTTGGTTTCATTAGTTTTATTAGTTGACTTTTTGTTTGAATTCAGTTAGATTTCTTAGTTTTTAGATTATGAAATTGCTTAGTTTTAGTTTAGTTTTTATTAGTTTCAGTATCAGTTTTAGTTTTTTGTTTGTTGTTTTTTTTTTTTTTTGTAAATTAGGATATTTGTTAGGTGCAAGATTCAAAATCATCAGAATAAATATTGTATAATAAAACTCAACCAAAGATAGGCTACTTTTTTTGACACAAGAACACTAACGTTACCATCTACCACTAACGTTAGCATCTACCTATGCTCAAATTCAAATACAACAGCCCACAAGATAGCAGCCTTAAGTAAAATATGTGTGCAAGGCTGCTTCTGAAGTTAGATTTACAGTTGTGATGGGAAGTTCAGATCTTTAACACGAACCGAATCTTTTGTGACAATCCTCCCATGTTAGGAGTCAACATTTCAAAAATATAGTTAGCAATCATAAATGCAGTCAGTAAAAACATCACCATGATCTGAAAAGTTGCTTACAATTACGTTTTGCAACCCAACTGAATCATGATTCACTTTCTGTTAAGAAATAAACTTCCGTTTTACCAGAACCCCTTATTTAAGCCCTCGGTTTACCAGCGCTGCCGTTGTTCAAGTTTAGTTCAATCACAGCAGGCTGTCACGAACTGTTTGTTCAGTTCATTGAATCACGCATGCGCATTATTATCGGTTCACCACTTATGTGTTGTTCTGATAACTGAATAACTCAGTATATATTGGTTTATTTCGAGTCAGAGGGGGGTATCACGCATGTTAAAAAGTAAGTTGTTTGTGGATGAGTGCTTAACATCAATGAATTAGTTCAACCGGTTCACTTAGAAGATTGGTTAAAAAGAACAATTCGTTCGCGATCGCGATCACTAATACATAAATAAAACTCACTATTGGGCACAAATGTGTTAAATTAATACTTTTAACTCTTTGCTCGGGTCTTATTTTAAGCTGTCATCGTGCTGCTGTCATGTCCAGCCGTTGTTTTTGTCGCGGGAGCAACAACGAGGCCTGACTGGAGGAGCACTGGCTTGATCTGGCCAATAGGCATCAGGATTACAGACAGGTGCTGTATGGTCAAACACCTGGCAGCGCGGAGTAAATAGATTTACTTCTAAAAGGCTTACTGTCTGTATTAATACATTTATAAAGACGAAAACGAAGGATGTTTTTGCTGTAATTTTAGTTAGTTTCAGTTTGTTCACAATACAGTTTTAGTTAGTTATTTTTAACTCTCGTTTTTATTTCAGTTAACAAAAATGTTTTTTTAATTCTAGTTTTAGTTTTTTTTTCTTTCATTTTGGTTAACTATAATAACCTTGTACTCAATGAGTGCAGATCATGACCTTTTGACCAAAATCTACCTACGCATGAGCGCAGTGTGTACTTTTACACTATTACACAGTTTGGGGAAAAAAAAAGTCAAAGCAAAGGCCTGTATTCTGAAGCTTTCTTAAATGATGTACTAGGTTACGTTCAGCTTTCAGCACTTCCAAGAGTAGTTTATTAGATTTAGGCTGTTGTATAATTGTTTCTTTGTCCAGCAGATCACATACAGCCCATAAAATATTAAGGTCTGGACACTGTGGAGGCCATTTTCATCAGCTGTTTTTTTTATTTATTTTTTTTTACTTTATGATTTGATGTTTTTTTATATTTTTGTTAATAGAAAATAAGTTTACAAATATTAAAATAATAAATGTATAAACATTAAAGACAAAATGTAAATTAAATAAATCGAAAACACTGAATAGTAAGAATACAATGAGGAAAAACTCACATCAAATAATTAAAATTAAAACTAAATATATAACCTGACCCAAGAATGTATTAAATATCAAATGAAATTGTATATAAATAATGCGGATATTTATTTCTGTTTTGCTGAATTTTCACTGTACTTTATAATGCTGTGATTCCTAAATTCACTTGTACCTATAATGGGTAAATGCAAATAATAATGAAATAATTCCTGTCCCTATCATAAAGAGCTATATTTTGCAAGAATGACCTTCCTGCTGCACCGTATCTCCCAAATTAAATGGACCTAAAATATTAATGAAGGTGAAAATAATTTTATTATGCATGACAGCATAATGCTACAGGAGACCTGAAACTAGCACAGTGAAAACGGTTGCCAGTGACAACGCTCAAATATAAACATTTGACCTCAGCATTCTGAGACTGACCAATCAGAATCAAGTATTCTAGAGAGCCTTATAATAAATTAGCATAAAATCTCTTTTTCAAGACCGGTTGACGGCACACTGCAGCATAGCCAGTCGTTTCACTAACTGGGTCAGTGTATAAAGTAGTGCAGCGCTGACTGCAGTCTGCTAACAGGCTTGTCAAAAGGGATATTGGTTTGGGGCTTTTTGAAAACCAGTGAGGCAGATGTTTTCATTTCTTCTACATGAACCCTAGATTCAATTCACATTTATCTGTATAGCCCTTTTCACAAGGCATATAATTTCTGTGCAGCCTTACAGAAAGAAAACATGATTAGATTCATTACAGTAAATTAAAAAAACATTCCACTTTTTTGCAAATGGGCTCATTCTAAACCTGTCAGAGTTAAACTGTTGAGTTCAACCATTTTTGAATCCATTTAGCAGAACTCAGAGTCTGGCGAAAGCACTTTTAGATTAGCTTAGCATAAATCATTGAATCAAATTAGACTCTCTCAATTTAAAAATTAGTTCAGATAATTTTCTTATTTAAAGCTTGACTTTTTTTCTAGTTACAGTGTGTACTAAGACCAGTTGGAAATGAAAAATTGCTATTTTTTGCTGATATAGCTAGGAAGTATACTCTTATTCTAGCACAGGGATGGGCAAACTCGATCCTGGAGGGCCGGTGTCCCTGCATAGTTTTGCACCAACCCTAATCAAACACACCTGCTTGTAGCTTTCTAATGATCTTGAAGACACTAATTAGGGTGTTCAGGTGTGTTTGATTAGTGTTGGAGCAAAAGTCTGCAGGGACACCAGCCCTCGAGGATCGAGTTTGCCCATGCCTGTTCTAGCATAATAATCAAGGAACTTTACTGCCATACCATGGTGATAATGACACTATGCAGTGCAGTTAACTAGGTACCTAGCTGGCGACCAGCTAGTTCCTAACCATATTAGCCTATAGCAACTTTTAATTTTCCTAATTAATTTATAAAAATAAATTTCAGTCTTTGTACAAGATGTTACTACAAGTCCAGCTTTAAAGAAGAAACATGTTGAAACCCTTTTAATTGAATTAAGCGCTAATGGTCTAATCCATTTCAATAATGTATGCTAAGCTAAAAGTGCTCCCGCCAGACCCAGAGATCGACTGAATGGATTCATAAATGGCAAAACTCAGCTGTTTAACTCTAGGGGAGTTGTAAAATTAGTCTGTTTCCAAAAAGTGGTGTTCCTTTAAATTAATTATCAGATGTCACTTTGTTAAAAAAGACGTTGTCTATGTTGCAAAAACGTGCAGTTCTGGGATGATACAATCATGCAGGTAATGATTACATTTTTTAATTAGAGAAACTGTTACATTTTATAGTATATAAAATGTATATAGACAGTATTTAAATATATATATATATATATATATATATTTATATATATGCACAGTTGACATGTTATATTCCTTTAGATTTTACACAACCCATTTGGGCTTTTGAGGTTTATGCAGTTTTGTGAAAAACAAGGTAAACATGGATTCCTGTGAGGTAGTTTTCCAAGTGCTCGTTTAAGAAAAAATACCTTGATAAAAAAAGTTAAATGATCCTATAACACACACAAACACACATACAAAGAAACAAACATAATGTACGTGAAATAGTATAAACATAAGTAAATAATCCAAAATGCACAAATCCTTGTTTATGTTTGCCACAAAAAAGTGAACCGCACTTATGTCAACTCTTGTCATCAAAAAAGGCAGTGTGTCTTACGTTTTGGAAAGTAAAAAAGCACGTTATGGGCCGTTCACTTGAGGTAAATGCGCATTTACCTCAGCGAAAAACCCGCCTCTGCTTTCATTTGATTGGAGAATGAAAAAGACGCGACTGACGTAACAGGCTTTTTTTGCTCATAGTTGACTTTTTTTCAACTGCGAGCGGACAGCACGTAACAGCAAAAACGTGAGGCACAGCAGGCGGTTAAAACGCGAGGCACACAGGGAGCATAAGCAGCACACAAAACGCTTGGGCAGTTAGTAAATCATTCAAAAAGGCACCCCTTGACCAAGCGGCAACCTCCCGCTCTCTCTCGGGAAGCCAATACAGAAGTAACTGAAACTGCAATTCATCAAAATTCCGCTAGTCCTGGCTCCATAATAGAGCAAGTGGCAATTGAGCCCACTGTTAGAATGGCCAACTTTACAACAGAAAAAAAGGTGTTTACAGCCTGGTACAAAGAACGATTTTGGTTCATATAGCTATTATTACCCTCCATGACAACTGTGAGGGGGGTGAATTTTTTTATAACTCATCCATTTCCTTTATATTAGGTTATATTAAGTTTGCATAATTAAGGGCGTGGCCACTTGAGTGACAGCTAGGTCTCGCTGGTCGCCGTCACTTCACCTCAGCTGAATCCGGCAGATTAGCCACTGATCTCGGCATATTCATCGTATTTTTGTGTTGTTTTATGTGGCTTTACACAGTCAGCTGCCTTTTGGACTTATTTCTTACAATTATCAGATGATATGGGATGCTGTGTGCACTTAATTGTGCTCACAAACCATTCACGTGGCCTCTGTTTCCCATGTGAGTAAAGTTATATACTAGTATACCATCTCTATAAATGTATTTGTTTTATTTAAGATCATTTATCATTAATATATTTCTTTAGACCCGTAAAGCACTCCAGAATGTGACAGATTGGTTAGTTGTAGGCTCTAGAACAGTCATCTGAAGCGTTATCATACAGTGTTATGCTGGAGTTCATCAACAGTCTTGCATTTACTAACACACACTAGATTTGAAGTGTTTGGAAGTAATTCGCGTTTTCCTCCTGTAGAAAAACGTCATAAGAACAATGTTTAGTGGCTCACTGTATTACTACAGTGTTTTTAAAAGACTAAACACTTTATTGATATAATGTACAGCCAAGCACATGTGGTCAGAACACAAACGAGCCGCAGGTAATAAAGTATCAAGCATTTCTCCCAAAGAAGTCTGTCTGCCAGGTCTAAGCAAAGTGCCAGCAGGCATCTGTAGCTCCGCCCACTCTCCGCCTCTTTGCCCTAGTTTGGTATCCCGCCGTGGGTGCGATGACGCGCGAACAAAATGGCGACGGTTGGCCGCGCCTACTTGTGGCTTCTTTTGCAGTGTTCAGAAACCTATGGGTGACGTCACGGATGCTCCGTCCATATATTTTACAGTCTATGCCCTTGACGCAAAAAGCACGTTTTGTGTGATCGGCCCTTAAATCTGTTTAAAAGAAGCTTATTCAAGCTGCTTTTATTAAATAAAAATGCATTAAAACCTGTAAAAAATCATTACAGTTTAGTTCAGAAATTCTTCCAATATGATGAACTGTGCTCAATAAGCATCCTATTATTATTATTATCATTATTATCATCGTCAGTGTGGTAAATTTGAGCTCATATTTTTGAATGAGCTTTGATACAGTATCATTCTAATGTACCACTGGAAATCAAGGACATGATTTTCAAGTGTGAAAGTGAATACATTCGTATTGTGAAAAAAAGATTTGATTTCAAATGAATGTTGTTTTGAATTTTCATTGCATCAAAAGCCTTTAAAAGTAGTATTTCGCAATTTTACTTTTTTATTATTATTTCAGGGTATCCGCGGGGTCTTAAAATGTCTTGAATCTCAAAAGCTAAATTTTAGGCATGCAGCAAATTGGTGGGGCTTGAGTTCTGTATCGACGTCATGCCGGCTCGGCTAAAGACTCGTTACTGTGAATATTCATTCAAACTACTATGAGTCGACTCTTTTATAGATGAATCAATTGTTTTAAACACGGTGCACTTTCAAATTTAAGCCTTAGCTGGATATTTCACTTCACTTAGAGCCGTGTTACACTGCATGGAAGGTCACTTTCAAAAACCCATAATAGGGGCTCTTTAAAGGGCACCAAGGTTACCCCTTTTTCCAGATTTAATACAAGTCTTTTGTGTCTCCAGAATGTGTCTGTAAAGTTTCAGCTCAAAACACCCATCAGATTATTTATTAGACCTTTCAGAAGTTTCTATATTATAGCTCTGAGCATCAGGTAGCTGTTTTTGTGAACTGTGCCTTTAAGGCTAGTTTTTCACGCCCACCATTTCCACATGCCTGTCAGCGTGCCTTAATCTCCTCCCTCGCCTGCGTCAGACAACAGACAGACATGAAGGAAGCAGATCTCACGTAACGTTTGTGAGAAGTATTACAGTAAGAACTTTACCAATGAGTATTTGATGCATTTGTTGAGGAGTTGCAACGATGAGTCACACACAATATCATTACAAAGTTCATGCACACACCCAGACAGTGCCCGCATTTAGCTTTGCACTCTTTCTGCAAGGAAATGTGACAGGATACAAGTAAATATCCTGTATGGATATCTGTTATGTTAAATAAAATGTAAATTTTTTCCCAAATTTTATTGAATAAACCTGATTTAATGTCCACAAACCAGGATTGAAGCGTCTTCTTTTATAGTTGTTCTGACACATGGCTGTGGTGATGAAGTAAATCTGAAATAAATCGCTGTAATTCATTACACACATGCACTGTTTTAAAAATGTGTCAAACTTGTAAAACTCACTCTTGATCACATTTGATGATGATTGATGATCCTAGCAAAATGAACAGACCTTTTATTACCGGTTGCTTTGCGCACGTCCTGTCTTGTTGATATGATAATACGCATTACTAAGGAGACATGTTAATACGCAGCTGTCAATCAATTAGGTGGGCGGGGGGACCACACTCCTACATCAAGTCTCGGTCTCAAAACCGATTCAATTGGTCCACCGTTTTTATGTTGTTAAATTGAAAAAATGACTGGGTGTGTTTATATAATCCCAATATGATGGTCTAAACACTATACCTACACATATGTCTGTCCAAACAGCTTGAAAAGTAGATTTCTCACCATAGGTGCCCTTTAAGAGATTAAATGCAACATCTTTCATTTATTCTCTTAGGTAAGGAGAGATCTCCACTTAGGTATCATACTTAGAGGGAAAATGATTTATGCAATGGCAAAGTTATATAAAGCTTGAAGCATCAGAATCAGTACTCTGTATTAGCTGATCACCACGACAAGAAATCGGTACTTGGTATCGGCTGCAAAAATCTAGTAGAAGTCTAAAATTTCATTCATAATGGTCTTAAAATGTCATGAAGTCTTACATTTAACTTGGTGAAACCTGCAGAAACCCTGTATTTTTAAAATCAAATAAAAATAGCCTTGTTTGTACTTTGTAACAAGTAAAAATCCTGATCCCAAACTATTTGACTGGCAGTGTAAATATTAATTAGGACCGTGATGGAGCCAAGTGTAAAAACACTCAACCTCCTTCTGTGGACTTTGTTAGGTACTGCCAGAAGTCATGTTTTTTGGGTGTGTGTGTGATGGCAAGCCATAATAGAGCGGTGCGGACTGTATGTTTCATCAGCGTGTGACATTGTGTGTGAATCTGTGGGTTTCATATGTCTCAGCCTGGTGTCTGTTGCCATGGCGATGTTTCCTCTTTCCTGTTTATGAACACGGCTAGTGAAGTGAGTCAAGGTCATGTTCCCCCTGCAGGACCACACCTCACACAAAGACTGACGACGAGTCCTTTATTCACACATGCTAATGCAAACACAGGAGGAGCCAACATTACACACACGCTCTCCTTGTGCTCGCTATTGTTTCCTATTTCATTAGGATCATTTTGTGTGATGTGATTTTTGAATGTACGGTGTCAGATCAGAAGGACAGATGGTCCTGTTGTCTTTTAACCTGAGTCTTGCTCTCACACCATCATGCTGATAATACATGCGTGACTCCTCCCCTCTCTGTTCTTTCTAGACCAATGGGAAAGGCTCTCTGTGGTGCGTTCATCCTGAGTTTCGACCCATGCTGATGCAGGCCCTGAAGAAGCAGCACTTCCCCAATGCTCATGCCTTCTGCACCCCGCCTGCCTCCCCTCCTAGGTATCAACACTGGCCTCAGTGTACAACATGCAGTTCATCTAGGCTCATGCCTCTCTCTCTGTTGTTCTATATTTCTGTTGTTTTATCATCGTCTATCATTTTATTGTTGTCTGTCATTCTATTTGTCTTTATTTTATCCTTGTCGGTTTGTCTATCGTTCTATCTATCAATCATTCTATCGTTCTAGCTTTTTATTGTTCTGTTCTGTCATTTCTTCTATTGTTTGTTTTATTATACTATATTTCTAAAGTTTTTGTGATCCATCCGTCCGTCCATCTATCTGTCTATCTGTCCATCCATTTGTTCTGTCATTCCAATCATCCCCATTCTACTGGTCTATCTATCTATCTATCTATCTATCTATCTATCTATCTATCTATCTATCTATCTATCTATCTGTCTATCTGTCTGTCTGTCTGTCTGTCTGTCTGTCTGTCTGTCTGTCTGTCTATCTATCTGTCAATCTGTCTGTCTGTCTGTCTGTCCATTTGTTCTATCATTCCATCCTTCTATTCTACTGTTCTATCCATCTGTTTTATCCAGTCTGTCTGTCTGTCTGTCTGTCCATTCGTTCTATCGTTTCATCCATTCTACTGTTCTGTCCATCCATCCATCCATCCATTCTGTTTTTCTAACCATCCGTTCTAGTTCTATCCATCTTTTCTATCATTTATACTATTGTTCCATCCATGTGTTCTGTTCATCCATTCTATTGCTCTATCCATTGCATTGTATTGCTCTATCAATCCGTTTTATGGCTCTTTCTATCCCTACTATCATTCTATCCATCTGTTCCACTGTTCTATCCATCCGTTTTATCATTTGTACTGTCATTTCATCCATATGTTCTGTCCGTCAATTTTATCGCTCTATCCATCCGTTCTATCACTTGTTCCATCTGTACTATCTATCCGTTCTATCACCCTTTCCATTCCTACTATCATTCTATCATCTGTTCTACTGTTCCATCCATCCGTTTTATCATTTGTAATCCATCCATCCCTTCTATCCATCCATTCTATTGCTCTATCCGTCTGTTCAATCTATCTATTCTACCATTCTTTCCATCAGTTTTTCCATTATATCCATCTGTTCAATAATTCTATCAATTCATCTGTTATATACATTGTTCTGTCTATTATGCTAACTATTGTTTTGTTTTTCTGTCCTTCTAATGTTCTATTTATCATTCTGTCTGTTGTTCTATGTTTCTGTTTCTGTCCTTCTATCGTTCAATTTATTATTGAATATATTTCTATTGTTTTATCATTGTCTATAATTTAATTGCCTTCTATTCATTTCTATTCCTTCTATATCTATTATTCTGTCATTGGGTATCATTCTGTAGTTCTTTATTTCATTTAACTACATCCATCTCTCTTTTGTTAATCCCATCATTCTGTTATTTCCTTCTATTGTTCTGCCATTATATTGCTGTCTATCAGTCCACTAACATTCCGTTTTTCTCTTACTCTATCTTCCTGCCTATCATTTCTATTTTTTCTGTGTTGTTCTGTCTATTGTTTTAATATTCAATCACTCTGTAGTTTCAATGTTTTATCTAAGGATCTGTCTAACATTCTGTCTATTGAGGGCTTAATCAGTTTGTCTTAATGTTCAAACATTCTTTTTGATCGCTCTAATTCATCTCTACATCTTATGTTATGTCTGTCATTCTGTCTATAATTCTAATGTTCTGTTGTATTACTATAACATAAGACTTAACAAGTGTTGTAATATTTTTGACTTTTTCTCTCTGCCGTGTAGTGCCTCATCTCCTCCTCATCACCTCTTCACATCAGAGCAGGGCTGTGCCCTAAAAGGTTAGTAGACTTCTTCATCACAGCTCTGTACAGAAAGTCCATGATCTAGTCACATCTGTCACACACACCATTTTCAGACATGTCATTATACATTGAGGTCTATCACTCATCTCAGCTCTTTGTGTTCCACTCACCCTGTATTTGGTACAGTCGAAACTGCACATCTCTTTCCTGTGTTTGGTTACCAAGGCACTGGTACTTTGAAATTAGAGCGAGGGACTGTTTTGCTCCTGGGTGGAAGTGACTCATTCATTTAAACACACACACACACCACACAGTCAATACTTGTGTGCATCACACATTTCTTTCTCTTTGCAGAATGTGATTTTGATGCTGCCACTGCCATGATGCTGTTAAAGTCTGCCTCTGAGCAGAACATTGACTCATGTAAGAGACCACCATACATCATCATATACATCTTTTTCTCCTCGCTTTTTGTTTGTCTCATTTTTTTTGTAGTCATGCTTTACATCAGGTTTATTTTCATCAAGACATGCATCTATTTACCTGTTTGCATAGTCTCAGCAATCATGTGTGTGAAGGAACATGTGTGACACTGAAGATTGGAGGAATGACTGACGATTTAGCTTTGCCACAGAATCAGCTGTTCATCTGCAGGAATATAAACATTTTATTATATCTTGGTTTGGATCAGTCATTAAATTATGTTCGAATAAAATATTTGAGGAGAAAAGAGAATTAAAAATGGCAGATGAAATATTCAAATTAAATTAGAAATGAAATGCATTTCAATTATCCACAAAAATATTATTATAAAAATTGTATACTTTAATTTTCATTGCAATACATATATTTCAGTTAAAATAACCACAGTAACACTCTAGTTAAGTACTAATTCTCACTATTAAATAGTGGCTTCTTACCTGCCTATTATTCTTGTCTTTTCTGGTACCTTTGCGTGACATTTTTCTTTCCCTATACTTTTATATTTGTGTTGCTTGACTTTAGATACAATTCTGGTTGGTATTGTAGGATTGATCGCAAATTAGCAGCAGAGCTAAAAAGTTTTGTCCTCTCAGCACCTCGCCATAACCGGAAGTCACCTGCCTATTATTAAGATTTTAACTTCATTTGTTCTTATAAAGTTTATATACTGCATAATCCTATTCTACATTCCCAATCATAACCAATACCTACACCAAACTACTACCTTAACTGTATAACTCTTAACTGTTTCCCTGCCTGTGTTTATTTATTTTTTTATTGACCAGCCGCTGGCAGCATTTTTTTGATGATTTTCACCTAAATTTGACAGCCCTCAGAATAATTTTGGCTAGGAATATATGAACATATTATATATCAAAATAAAGAAACAACCCTCCGTTTTCAAAAAAAAAAAAAAAGAAGCCTTTTTTTGTCTTAATGTTATCATGTTTTATACCCACTTAAAGGTGCAGTAGGTGATCTGCCAAAATGCTAACCGGTTAGCATAATATCTGTGAAACACAGGCCCTCCCCTGCCGTCAAAAGCCACGCCTCGTAAAACACGAATGCGCACACCTTAAAGATGACAGTGGACAATCCACTTGATCATCATTCCCATTTAGAAAGCTTTATAGTGCTTTATAATACTACTATTCCGAATGAAAAACTGTATTATATCTAGCACGTTTTCAGTTGTGTAGCAAGCAAAACTCATCATGATGTGCAATATTTAATGCATGCAAGGATCGCCTGTCTCACTCTCACACGCTTTGTCCTAAAGCGACTACTGTATGCTTAGTGCTTGGCCGGCGGCTTGCAGGAATTACACTCATTACTAAGCTATACTTGCATGCTATTTGAGACCGAATATTCAGAGTAGCACGGTAAACAATATAGGGAGCGCGTCACCAGTTGTCATTGTTCAAAAATGAACCAATGTGAATATAAAACCATCTTCAGCTCAGTAAAGCAGGCTAGGTGGAATAGCGCTATTTACTTCTGTGTTGTTGTTAAACTAAATAAAAATCTACATTATCGATGCTGTTAAAGGTACCTCGTGAAACTGAAAATAGTCACATCAATCTTTCACCGGAAGATTTCAGTTGCTGAACAACACTTCTGTGCATATAACCCATTCTTAAAACAACAGAATCTACATCAGCTTTGCGTGACTGAAATAGTTTTAAAACATAACGTTACCTGTCTAAAAGAAATACTTTAGCCATGGTGTCTTCCTTCCTGCAGCATGCAAAACTAACTTCAATATTGATTCAAGATTTTAAAAAGTTTTGATTCAGCGTTTGATTCATATTGATTCAGCATTTTAAAAAGTTTGATTCAGCGTTTGATTCATATTGATTCAGGATTTTAAGAAGTTTTGATTCAGCGTTTGATTCATATTGATTCAGCATTTTAAAAAGTTTTGATTCAGCGTTTGATTCATATTGATTCAGCATTTTAAAAAGTTTTGATTCAGCGTTTGATTCATATTGATTCAGCATTTTAAAAAGTTTTGATTCAGCGTTTGTTTTTACCTCAGTGATGAGTTGCGTGTGCATGCGTAAGCGGCAGATCTGCGTGAACAGAGGTCCAAAACAAATCCACATTTGTTGACAGACAGTTTGGGCTACTTATAAGAATTATGGGAATTATTTGCCTGACAGTTTTTAATTGGATGAACATTTTTTTATTCTTACGACTTACCCAGAGTATAAAAATACATATAAATACATTTAGAACATTTACTTTAATCAGTACAACTGGAATGTGAAGACTTTCAACCAACACAACAAAAAATGTTTCTGAATACGATCACCTACTGCACCTTTAAATACAAAAACAGGAAAAAAAATGGCAGGGAACGTGTTAATAAGTGCTAAAAGTGTTAAATAAGGATTTATTAATAGCTAGAATTGTATCTGAAAATACAGTGTGACCATAACTGCATATAAAATAAATGGGTATGAATATAAAATATGCAACAAATTAGTTAAACTGTAGTTTTTTGGATATATTATATTATGTTATATTATATTATATTGATTTTTTTTTATTACTTATTGTTTCTTATTTTTGTATTTCCTGCTCACAATTTAATTTAAAAGTTTTAGTAATTTGGTTTTGTATTTATTTGTTCACAAAGTTCTTTATAAAATCATCTTTGCTCATAATTTACCACTCCATATTTTTCAGACCCAGAAGAACAAGAAGGACCCATCGATCTCTCCAGAAGGGACTTGGTGGTTGTGAGTCGGGATCCGAAGCAGGATCACAACTACAGCAGTACCCCTGCCCCTCCCTGTCCTCGCCAGATGCCTCTTTCACAGCCGCTCAACTTCAGTCTGGGGTTGCACCACGATCAGGAGAGACGATGGCAGAGTCCACTGCAGGGTCAGCTTTTAGGGAAGCGCAACCGAAGAGATTCACGTCCCGATGTGGACGAGGAGCTCAAGGAGGCGGCCGGATCGCTCTTACACCTAGCCGGTATTCGCACCAGTTTAGTCGCCTCGAGACGCAAGAGCAGGAAACTCAGTAGGAAATGAACCCAGTTCTGTAACTTCATGCTGTGGCCTGCCCAACCTCTCTATCTCTCTCTTCTGGTTTGGTGTATCTTACTTTTCATTTCTAGTTTTTGGGGTGTTTTCTTTTCGTCTTTTTAACCGGGATTACATCCCGGCACACTCATCAAAACATGGCAATACAAACACAGGAGAGAAAAGCCATACTGACATGTTTTATGTACAGAAAACAAACAGCCCACGTCATTTTGAGTTCATACGAAGAGGGTTTGAAGATGTTAATCATTGCAAAAAAAGACACTGGTTAAAAAAAGAGAAAAGATTTGCATGCTTCCACCTCTAAATCAACACAAAACTTATTTATATGAAGAAAAAAAAAAAACGCATGGATTTTACGAGTTCCCACGCTTCTTCACCTTAGAAGAAAACAAAAAAGCTTAAGAAAACATCAATTTGAAAGTGCCATTGATTTTTGGATCATACTATAAACATGATACAAAGAAGAAATGCAATAATTAGTCCACCTAAATACCTGTAGTTCTTTTATTTTTGTACTGCTGGTTTATATCTCATGTGTTGTGACGGCATGCCCCTGGGAGCCTTTCGCTGCCGCAGTTATGATGTCAAAGCCACATGACTCTTCTCGTGCATCCTGATTGGATCATTTGTGTGTCCCGCCCCCCGATCCTGATCATTATGACTGGAGAACAGCTCGAAGGAATCAGCTTGCATGCACCTCCGCCTCAGTGTTTCCCAGACGCCAGCAATCTGAATAATCAGGTTTTGGACTTGATTAATGCGTGTACTTCTTGCTTTTGAAGCGGCCAATGACAAAACTAGAACCTTTTTAGCTTCACTATAAGATTCAAATCAACTCAAGAGTCATCTCCACCCAAATCAGGCTTTTGTTTTGGTGGAAAACGTGAGAAATTGTCCAGCAGGGGGAGCTCCATGAGACATCACCTTTCCCACTGCTGCTTTTGAGGCCTCCAGAGAGTCGTGAGGAAACCAGAAACAATGTGAATTGCACTATAAACGCGCCTGCAAACAGAAGAGAGACGTTCTCCCATCACTGCGGCTCACAGATGGTGCTGACTATGGGAGAAATAATCGATGGGAGAGCCAAATGGACGTAAAGTGTGCTCCTAAGAACTCTCATGTTTAATTTTTCTTTAGTTTTTTCGCCAAAGCTGCTGCTCACAAAACTTTGCCTGGCTGTGTGTGACCTTCAGTTTGTTCCTGATTGGGTTTTTAAGTGTTTGTTTGAGACTACATTAGGATTTTATATACCCACGCATGTGAAATCGTGAACTATAACTGCCACTTGCCCCATTACACTGGCAAAACCTGAACTTCCTGAATGAGTTGATTATTTAAAAAACTGCCTATCCTCGTGAAGCTCTTTCGCTGTCACTTTAATCATCGCTGCCAATCCTTCTCCTCCCGGCTGTACATAGTGCTAATACAGAATGCAAGTATTAATGCAGGGAGGGGAACCGAGCAGTAGTTTTAGAATTCAAGGCCAATTTTGAAAACGGCTGCCTATTATTATTATTATTACTATTATTATTATTGAGATATGGTCCACTAACTGAGTTGCCACTTCCCCATCAGTTTTGTCATGTTCGTCTGCTATGAAAGTGGCAGTCTGAACCTGATTTTTGATTTTGTAAGCTAACCTCTGTTAATAAAAGGTTTATAAAGTTTATTTTTGCCAAAGATATGCAAATGTTGCATTATATATGGTATTAAGGAATAAAAGAGTTTTTTTTCTTTTACTGATTTAGTGTTTGTCGTTCACTGACTCTACAGACTAGTTAAAGTTAGAAAAGACAAGAAAGACAGTCGTTAAAGCCTTTACAATAATTGACATTGGTTTATTATAGTAAAAGTTATTTCTTATTCTGATGTATTTGCATTCACTTGGGTTTTGGTGCTAAACTTTCATTATTATTTCTGTTTATTATGGTTTAGCTTCTTGACTAACCCTCTCACAGTTTAATGTCGCAGCATTAGGATGTAAAATTAAACAATAATATCTGACTACAGGATCCAGTGTATCCAGAAAGCATTCATAGCGCTTTACGTTTCCCACATTTTTTTATGTTAGTCTTATTCCAAAATGGATTTAATTAATTGATTTCCTCCAAATTCTACACACAATACCCCATAATGACAATGTGAAAAAGATTTTTTGAAATTGTTGCAAATTTATTAAAAATAAAAAACCTGAAAAATCACATGTACATAAGTGTTCACAGCCTTTGCGCAATACTTCTTTGATGCACCTTTAGCAGAAATTAGAGCCTCAAGTCTGTCTTTAGGAATTTCTGCCCAATTCCTCTTTGCAGTATCTCTCAAGCTCTATCAGGTTGGATGGGAAGTGACGGTGTACAGCCATTTTCAGATCTCCCCAGAGATGTTCAATAGGATTTGGGTCTGGGCTCTGGCTTTGCCACTCTAGGACATTCACAAGTTGTTGTGAAGCCACTCATTTGATATTTTAGCAGTGTGCTTTGGGTTATTGTCCTGCTGGAAGATGAACCGTCACCCCAGTCTGAGGTCAAGAGCACTCTGAAGCAGGTTTTCATTCAGGATGTCTCTGTACATTGCTGCATTTATCTTTCCCTCTATTCTGACTAGTCTTCCAGTTCCTGCTGCTGAAAAACATCCCTACAGCATGATGCTGCCACCACCATTTTTCACTGTAGGGATGGTATTGGCCTGGTCATGAGCGGTGCCTGGTTTTTTACAAACGTAACGCCGGGCATTCACTCCAAAGAGTTCAGTTTTAGTCTCATCAGACCAGAGAATTTTGTTTCTTATGGTCTAAGAGTCCTTCAGAGGACGTCTACAGACAATTCCTTTGTCTTCATGCTTGGCTTGTGCTTTGACATGCACTGTCAACCCTGGAACCTTATATAGACAGGTGTATGCCTTTTCAAATCATGCCCAATCAACTGAATTTACCACAGGTGAACTCCAGTTAAGCTGCTGAAACATCTCAAGAATGATCAGTGGAAACAGAATGTACCTGAGCTTACTTTAGAGCTTTACGGCAAAGGCTGCGAATACTTGTACATGCAGATTTTTCAGACTTTTTATTTTTAATAAATTTGCAACAATTTCAAAAAATCTTTTTCAGATTGTCATTATGGGATATTGTGTGTAGAATTTTGTGGAATTAAATGAATTTAATCCATTTTAGAATAAGGCTGTAACATACAAAAATGTGAAAAAAAGTGAAGTGCTATGAATAGTTTCCGGATGCACAGTGTTATTTAAAGGCCCTAGCACTAGCACTGACGCTTTTGTTTGATGATACCACCATCTAGTGGTCAGTTACAGCCACAGACTGTTAATAATAGCAGAAACCTAAACCCGTTTCTTGACCTGAAGTTTTTTTGATAAATAACCTTAGTGCTACGTTTAAATAATTCCGATTTATTGTAAAAGCATACGTTTTACTTGAAAGCTTTCTTCTAATTTTAAAAGCAATTTTTGTTTACAGACTATTTTAAAGGTCATTTATGATGCAAAATCTGCTTTTCTAAGCAGTTTGAACAGAACTGTGTGTTATTTCTTGACTAATAGTAGTAGTAATATAGTAGTAGTAATATCTAGGTCAATAATACTTCTTAAATTAAAACTCTGAACTTAGATCTCATGCTCATGACCTGTCAGAGATTGGAGAATGCACATGTTGTAAATTAGGTCCATTTTTTTTGTATTTAAAAATTAAAAAAAGAGAGAATTGTGCAAAACATTACCGTAAAAGCCACAAAATATCTTGTGTGTGTGTGTGTGTGTGTGTGTGTGTGTGTACTTTCTGAATGAATCCATGTTTTAATCAGTCCAGACAGCACTTTACTTATTTGTTTAATGACTAAGTTGTTTGAACCAATCGTCTCATTTATTAGACATTACTACCACCTACTGGAAGATTTAGATTCTTATTTTGAGGATTATTTTCATTTAAAAATCATGTTTTCATATTAAAATGCAAAAAAAAAAGTGTAATACATTTAGAAATAAAGGGGTAATTCACACACACACACACACACACACACAGAGAAAATAATTTTGTCTTCATTTACACGCTTTTGTGCCATTTAAATCCACATGAATTTCTTTTTATTGCAGATTACTTTTGATGATGTTTACTTGCTTAGTTCTTTTCACATTTACAGTAATTACAATGATAATATTCAATGAATTGAAATCTTCTTTTGTGGTCATTTCTGAGTCAGTTGTATAACATTTAACAAGGAATTTTCTCAATAATTTACATTCATTTAATTCAGGATAACCAATAATAACTTTTAAGTGGTTACCTATTTTTATTTTTCCCCAGGGCCGCAAGTATTACATGTTCGATGAAATAATCTATTAATTTCTTCATGTGTTTAAGTGAAAGTAGACTATCCTATTTCAAGACATTAAAAAGTGTTTTTTTTAGTACCAATTAATTACCAATTACCAAATATTTCATTCTTAATGTCTGCAAGAATTATTTGTGTGTGTGTTTATATATATATATATATATATATATATATATATATATATATATATATATATATATATATATATATATATATATATATATATATATATATAAAAGAGCTAACAGTAGCTGTAATTGGTCCATCTGTAACTCTACATAGGCAGTAATTTTATGCTTCTTCCGGTCATTCAGGTGACATCTTCGGTCTGTAGCTTCAGGCCAATCTTCTGCTGTCCAGAGTCAGTTGGTTTGTCTTGGTCGGGCATCTCAGCTGAGACCTGTCCACTGTGGGTGACCCTACTGGTAGCTGTGAAATACCAGTGGCGTAGCTCTCAGCATCACTGATGCACATCAAGCTGCAAACCATGTGAGGGACCCTAACCTACCATAACCCAACAGCCAACACTAACAACCCTAACAACCACTAACCCTACCGCATATTATTTATTTATTTATTTTATGCTGGATTTTTATATACATTTATTTATTCGCATATTTATTTATTTATTTATTATTCATGCAGGAATTATGGGTTTATTTACTAATCACTTATTTATGTATTTGCGTATTTAATGTTTTTGCAGGTTTCGTCCTCCATGCAATAAATGTATCCTTCATTGTTTGTTAATGTTAGTTAATACATGAAGTAACAATAAATAAATAAAGCTATCTCCCGATAAAGCACCCAATAAGTTCAAAAATTGTATTTTGGAAAAAAATGTAATGGAATGATCAAACTAATTATTCCTCAATAAAGTCCAAATTACTAATCGCTGTCAGTATTAACTCAATAAATAAATACGATTTTTTTTTCCAGAAGAAAAAATATAAATAGAAAATACTCTGAAAAATGTCCTTGCTCTGTTGGTAAATACTTACAAAAGAATTAAAATTTCGTTGGAGGGCTTCAAATTTTGTCTTCACATGTCTATATGTCATTTAATAAATTTTACGTAAAATTGCATTTAAAACTGATTTTTAGCGCTAACGATATCTGTTTTTTATGGAATATGCATTTATCCTCAGTCACTTCTTTTTATTTAAAAGTAAACACAAGCGAAGGAAACTTTAGAACATGTAGAATCTCGTGACGCGTAGAACGTTTAGAATCTCTCTACATAAACCTGTCACACCGGTGAACCTGCAGCACAGACGAAATTAACTTTGTTGGTTTGCAGTTGGTTAGCAAGAACGATCTCTGATTTTGTTAAAGTGAACACGTTGTTGAGTTATGGAAGACGGATTGAGTATGAAGCATTTGACTGTGATGGAGAAGCCAAAGAAACAGCGGCGCTTTAAACTTCCCTCTTTTCTAAAAGCTGCCAGGAAAATCAAGATCTTCCGGAGTCAGAAAGAGACGCAGTTCAAGCAAACGCCTGACAGAGGCAATGATTGTAAGTCATATTTATATAGTGATATGAGTATTCCGGAGTTTCATTGATAATTGATTATTGAGGGCCCTTACCGTAAAGTATTGGCAGGCAGACTCATAATCGACAGACCTTAAACCAGCCTTAATTGAGGCTGAAGTTCCTGACATCAGGCCCAAAACACTTTTTAATTACATTTTGGATGATGGATGAATATATGGCATAGTTTATATCTATAGAATATTACAAACATATTACAATTTGCTAAACAAACATTAAAAAAGTTTTAGATAAATAAAAAGAACATTTCAAAGTTTTTTGGTTCATTGACCAATTGTGTAACCAAATTTTTGTTACTGACAGCATGGTTAAACTATGGTAAGCGTTGCGAAACCATCGTGAATTTGTGGTAACAAAGGCTTAGCTACAGTATGATAACCATTTGTGTTTTTCTTTTGGTTTTATTTGTTGTGAAACTACGGTAATGTGGATGTTCTACATATTGTATTTTAATTTAAATGTAAAATGTGTAAACTGCATTTGTTTCTCTTAATAGATGATGAGGAGGAGGAGGAGGAAGTGAAAACAAAAAAGAGTAAGATGGCAAATTTCTTCAAAGCTGCAACTAAACTCCTTGGGATGTCCTGCTTTGGTCAGACTGAGGAGCAGCTCTCTGACTCTGAAGGCTGTGATGGTAAATCATCATATTTGTTTGTTGCTAAATATGTTTTTAATGTTATAAATAATTTGTATGTATATATATATATATATATATATATATATATATATATATATATATATATATATATATATATATATATATATATATATAATTTGTATTAGTAATTTGTATTAATTTCCCTTAACCCAAAGTTTAACATCGCCTTGAGTGTAAAATTGACTAACTGCAATTATTTCTCTATTAACAGATGATATTCTGTGCCAATCCAAGCCTGATCAGAGTCTGGAGGTTGCTCTTGTCATCGTTCATGAAGTGAGCTGTCTGAAGGACGACCTAAAGGTAAGTAGGAATAAGTATGACCATCAGTTTTAATCCATGTTCTCCTGATGCTTTCACTAATATGTCAATATGTCACTAATATCTGTTTCAGGATTTTTGAGAGGAATTATATGACATCATAACATGTGAATTGACTTAGTTTGATTTTGTTTATCAGGTAGACGAGACGGATGACATGACACTCAGTGTAGAGTATGTCAAAAAAGAGGAGGAGGAGGAGGAGGAGATGAGAATGAATGATGAGAAGAACATAGATGAGGAAAAGATCAAGAAGAGGAGGAGAAGGAGAAATCAGACGAAAGAGGTGAAGAATGAGGAGATGAAGATTAAAGAGGAGAGGTTGAAAGAAAACGAAGAAAAGGAGGATAGGAATGAGGAAGAGGTGAAGATGAAAGAGGAGAGAATGAAAGAAAATGAAGAGAAGGAGGATAAGAATGAGGAGGAGGTGAAGATGAAAGAGGAGAGAATGAAAGAAAATAAAGAGAAGGAGGAGAAGAATGAGGAGGAGAGGAAGGAGGAAGGGACAGAGAATGAGGAGGAAGAGAGGGAAAAGACAAAGGAGGAGAATAAGAAGAGAAAGAGAACAAAGAAAAGTAACAGCAAGAAAAGCAGAACGATGATGAGGAGGAGAAGCAAGAGGAGGAGGGGAGTTTGAATAAAGACACAGAGAATTGAAAATAAAAATATATACAATAAGTTGGATGGACAATATTCACTTTCTGGTCTAAAATAATAATTTGCAAAAATCCATGAATTATGCTATCTTTTTAGACTAGTTAATGTGCAAAAATCGTTGACAACAAAAGGGCAAGCACAACACAAGGTTTAATGAAAAAAGAAAACACCAAGGGCACATTAACTTGATCAAAATAGTAATAAAAGTTAATTAATCAATCAGGACATGAAGAGCACACTGTTAACTATTTCCTGTAGAATCTACAGTTACAGGCAGCAGTTGGCCAGTAATTTACTGTAAATCAGCAAGAATACTGATATTTATCTTGCAATATGTGTATTCATACTATTGTATTTCTTTACTGTAAAATAAACAGTAATTTTCACAATGCTTTAAAATAAAATTAAAATACAGTAACATACTGCATAACTGTCCTACAGTAAAATACAGTTCATATTACGTTTGCATACTCTGTAATTTAGAAAAATCTTAATAATGTGACAATGAAGAAAGTTCAGCTTTGCATCACAGAAAAAAAGTACAGTTAAATACATATTCAAACAGAACACATTTACTTTAAACTGAAAATAAAATGGCAGAATTTTGATGTATTTATTATAATAAATGACTTGCAAAACCTTGACTGGGTTTTGGAGGTAAGACCACTCTTTGGGGGCTCAAAGGACAGTTCTGGAAGGTAATAATGTTTTAGATTAGATTCAACTTTATTGCCAATAGACATGTACAAGATAACGAAATGCTATTTTTTTTAACCAGGAGTGCAATAGCAGCAAGTGCAGGATATAGGTTAAAGTTATTAAGTTATTATAGAAATACTAAATACCAAACCACTTTCATAACAGACTTTGGCTGAGGTATAGAATGACCAAACCAATTTCAGATGTTTTACAATGTGGTGGTCAGTGCGCTGGTTTGTCCATGCCGTACCATTGTACCAATTCTTTGTTGTCACTTGCTCTGTTAAAACAAAATTGAATCCCTTTTTTGATGTGCATGCTGAAATGTATTTAATAAATCTGTTTCCTGCATAGATAATGCACATTTCCTATTATCGGATAAAAAGTTTATACTCATTAATCATTTTCAAAACATTTTGGTGTTTCCATTAAGATCTTTTTAAAATGCGATATTCCATAATGGGCATAAATATAGGTGGAAACATAGTTATTGACATCACAAAAAATACTATACATTGTAAAAAATCCATAAATTAGCAGTTTTCTGTATTTTGTAATTCATGTTTTTATTTTTGTCTGTTTATTTATGCTGTTGATTCGCATTATGAGATTTTGATCTTCCTTCTGACAACTTTTAACCTTAAAAAAGTTGGAAAAGTGACTTTTATTAACCGTTTTAATAGTTTAAAGTAATTTATTGTCTGGGTTGGTGTATATTACGGTACAAAAACCTTGTACTAATCTGCGGGTACATATTCTCTTATTTTACAGATTTATTTCTCTACATATTATTTCCTATTATTTTAAACTATTAAAATGTCAATAAAAGTCACTTTTTTAAACTGCGGAGTTGAATTTTCAACATCAAAAGTCGCCAGAGCAGAGATCAAGGTCTCACTATGCAATTTACAACCGTAAATAAGCAGAAAACACTAAATATTTATATATTTTTTACAGTGTAGATCAGTGGTTTGCAACAAGGGGGTCCCAGCCCACAAGGGGGCCTCAGAAATCTCTGTAGGGTGTCGCGTCTTTTTTTTTATTTATTTATTTATTTATTTATTTTTGCAGTGAACAATTATGAGAACTATCATGTTGCCATGTGAGAAAAAGACAGTCTCACTGATTTGCCTTCAGCAGCTAATAATAATAATAATAAAAATAATAATAACAGTAATAGTAATAATTGCTTACATTTATATGGCGAGACGGCAGCCATATTGCACCAGACAGCACACCACACACCAGCTGATTGGTGGAGAGTAGACAGAGTGATGAAGCCAATTATGATATAGGGATGGTTAGGAGGCCCTGATGGACAGAGGCCAGTGGGCAAATTTGGTCAGGATGCCGGGGTTAAACCCCAACTCTTTTTCGAAGGACATCCTAGGATTTTTAAATACCACAGAGAGTCAGGACCTCGGTTTAACATCTCATCCAAAAAGAGTCCCCATCAATATACTGGGGCATTACGACTTACACAGACCGCAGGTTGAGTGCCCCCTGCTGGTCTCACTAACACCACTTCCAGCAGCAACCTAGCTTTCCCATGTGGTCTCCCATCCAGGTACTTACTGGGCACAGCCCTGCTTACTTCAGTGGGTGTCCATGTGAGATTTGCAGAGAGCTAAATGTCGACATCCCAAGCCCCAAGTGAGGAAGCTCCAAACATTTCGAATAGCAGCTCTAGCAACACTGGAAACACGAAATGCAGGAAATACCAAGATAATTACCAGAACTATGGTTTTATTCCATTTTCTCAAAGCAAAGAGTCCAAGACCCAGCCACAGTATTATCTGTGCCAAAGTTCTTGCTAATGAATGCATTAGGCCATCAAAATTAAGACATTTGCAGATGGCTCATCCTCAATACCATGACAAGCCCAGAGTGTTATTTGAGCGCAAGGCAAAAGAATTGACACAGACCTCAAAATGAAATGAGGGACGTCACAGCTGTACTGACAAGAAACTTTTAAAAATATCGTACACAGTTGCAGGGAAAAATCGCCAAATCAAAGAAAGGACATACATTTGCAGAAACTTAGATTTTGTCATATTTTCCGAGGGAAAATGGGGTCTCAGGCAAAAAAAGGTTGGGGACCACTGGTGTAGATAATAGTGATTACATGGCGCTATAAATATAAACATGGAAGTCAATTTTTCCTCAAAAAATATTTAAATACGTCTTTCATTGTGTTTAACAGAAGTCCCCAAACCGCTTTGTAAAAAAGATCTCGAGTAAACAGTGACAGATTTGTCATTTTTGCCTGACCAAGGTCATAACAGTTTCAGTAAGCTCCTTCTGGCTTCTCCGTGTGTGGTTTTCTCACTGTCCACCGTTCCCTTGACTTTCAGCATTGAACCCCTGGCCTTGATACATGCGCCATATCTTCATAACAGATTCCTCTTCTCCGTGCACTTCCTCAGTCCATTTGAGGCTTGGGTTCAGGGTGGTTTTAGTGTAGCACAGCTGCTGGAACTACCACACACTCCCACAACACACACACACAACAGCAGAACAACAGCTCTCTGTCTCCTAGCTTAAACATTATTGCAGGTGCAGAGATAAGAACTGAGTCAAGACTTGAAGAATCAATCTCACCCCTAACTTACTTATATTGTGCCTCAGTTTGTGAAAGGAGGGTTTTACGTTACAGCGGATGATCTTTAAGATGTACTATAAGTGCTTTTGACTTAAAACTCACACTCTGTCAGACATTCTCTATTCATACTGCGGTTGGCCAGCGAGGTTATTGTGACCTTGAATAAATCATTCCAGTGCTAAAGGATTGGAATATTTGCGATAAGAGGGGAAGATGGCAAGGGCTATAAATGTCTTTTCAACACACATGAGAACTGGAATAATATAATAGATTAGAAAGCCATTTGAATGGACACTGAGGTTTAATATAGTGCAATTAAAGTTTTTAATGATTTTATTTTTAAACGGATAGAAACAGATACACACATTTATGGTTCTCAAGCCTTAAAAAGATTGTTCACCCCAAAAATCTCTGAGGATAAGAAATGTTTTTCCTCAAGGATCAAATGTTTCAATTTTATTTTTCCATTTACCTGTAGTTAAAGCCAAAATTACAACATGTTTCAAAACATCTTAATTTCCAAAATATGAATGTTTATACAAGTTTTGAATGATAAGAGGTTGAATAAATGGTCCAAAATTTATTTATTTTTATTTTTAATTTTGCATTTGGGCGAAAAAATCTTTTACAATTTTCCACAATAGCAGAAGTAATTAATTTGACAAAATGTAGTACAAAGGTTCCACAAGGGCACAGTATGGCAGTGATGTTCTTAGAACCAATAATCAAACATTTTAATAATCTTTGGTTTCATTTTCAGGTGTGTGTAAAATGAATCATGTTGTACGAAACATTACAAACATGAAACATTTTAATAACCTTGAGAACTTTTTCCTCTTTAAATAAAAACATTTAATTCGGAAGAAACAATTTCACCGAGTGCCGTGGGCCGAAGATATTTATACCAGGCTACGCTACATTAAAGTTGTCATGGGTAATTTCTCAATTTATTTCGGAATATTTCAAAATAAATAGAAAATGTTACTTTAAATTGTATTATCTGCAGTATAATTTTAAAAATAAAAACAAACAATCACATTTATAACACAGTGGAGTTCAATGCAGAATACAGAGATCAAGCAGAATCTGCCTTTGATTTGATTTGCTCACCAAATTCGAATGATATGAGGGTGAGGCCTATGATTTAAATAATGTAACGGATTACATTTGGATTACTTTTCAAAACTGACAAAGAGAAAGTTTTCAAATATTAATCTTTTGCAAACATTTGGTTACTGTGCTTTTAATTTACTGTCAGACTTTCAAAAATTAATTCAGCACTTGAATTAAAATTAGAATCAAAATTTTACCTCACAGGCGACACAAAATCAGATGTTAACTTTTGTTTCCCTTTGAGGTTGTTCTGCTTTGTTTAAAGGGTTAATTCAGCAACAACTGAAAATTGCCATTTCCATTCATGCCATTCCAAACCCCTGAGACTTTCATTAATCTTCCGAAGGTATTTTCAATGAAATCCGAGAGCTCCCTCATCCTTCATGCACAGCAAGGGCCGTGAGACATTCAAAGTCCAGAAAAGGAATCAAGAACAAAACATTCCATCAGACTGTAATCCATATTACAACTACACTGTAAAAAAATGCAGGGTTCCACACAATTCATTAATGTGGTCCCAACACAAATCTATTAAGTCAACAGAACCAGTGGCACCCCCAGAAAATGTTCTTAGTGGTGGTCACACCAAATCTTGGGGTGGCAAACAAAACATAATTAATTGTGTATATATTGTGAATAATGAGTATTCATTCATTTTTTTTCAGCTTAGTCCCTTTATTAATCAGGGGTCGCCACAGCACAATGAACCGACTTACCTAGCATATGTTTTACACAGCGGATGCCCTTTCATCTGCAATCCATCACTGGGAATCACCCATACACTCTCATTCACACACATACACTACGGACAATTCAGCTTACCCAATTCATCTGTACCGCATGTCTTTGGACTGTTGGGGAAAACGGAGCACCCGGACGAAAGCCACGTGAACACGGGGAGAACATGCAAACTCCACACAGAAATACCAACTGACCCAGCCGAGGCTTGAACCAGCGACCTTCTTGCTGTGAGGCGACAGCATTACCCACTGCGCCCCCGTGTCACCCTGAATAATGAGTAATTCTATATATTTTTTCTGGTAAATGAAATAATGTGGTTTAAATTCATTTCATTAATTACTCTTAAAATACTGCAGTTTATTCCTTGAAATAATTCAGCAAGTAGGCCTACATGTGCAAACCAAAAAAAAATCTATACTTAGTTTAAAAACACTTTTCAGGTCAGTTATTTTCACATACTTTTAGTGTACATCATACAGTATATGCCATGTCTAAAATTAATGAAGATTAATGAATTAAATAAACAGACAAATGAACACACTGAACATAAGGCATTACCATACACACACACACGCACACACACACTCACTACACAGACCCCAATAATATCATTTATCCATGTTCCTTTTTGCGCCACAATATTATTAATACATCTTCTTCTGTCGATGGACGTTTTTGCAAAATATATCCACAAAATCTCATCCACAAAAGATTTTTGGCCTTTTTAAGTCAACAAGAAAAATAATGGAGGTGCTAAATATACTAGATTCTGCTGATTTCAAAATGCATCGGTTTTTTTTTTTTAGATTTGTGTTTTTCATTCAGATATAAACACAACTTTTCCATTTCAAAATAATAGTTTATTAATAAAAAGTGTACAATCTCAGTGAATCGGCTACATTGGTGGCGATTTAATCTATTAATAATTTAGTTGTTGCATTTTATTTATTGATTAATTTATTTATTTATTAAAATATTGTAAATTTACATAAGTACATTCAAACTGATAATATCAACAGCAAAATCATATTGGGGTGTCCCCTTGGGGATGCCCCTGAACAGAACTCATTTAAGTAGATTGAACATAAAACAACCATTTTTTCCCCAAAGAAATCTCAAGAATTGTGTTGTTTCAGCTTATTTTAAATAAGTAGTTTGAACAAGCAGTAATAATATTTTTTTTAGTGTACTGTGAAAACCCCTTCGCCATTGTCTTCTCTGTGTTTACTATGAGGTATTGCCTTTAGAGTCAGCAGCTGAACATGCATGTAACGTATTGGCAGTAATAAATGCACACCGTGATCTGATATCGAAGATATAAGCAAAGTTGTTGTCACAGTTTTTATTTTTTTGGTGCACAAAATTTCTTGCAGCTTCATATGATTACAGTTTAACCACTAAAGTCACATGGAATGGTCTGACAATGTCTTTGGTTTCTTTTCTGGATTTTGAAACATCTCAGGATAGTTGCTGTCTGTGGAAAAAAAAAGCTCTCAGATTTCATCTCAAATTTGTGTTCCAAAGATGAACGTCATTATGCACATTTTTGGGTGAACAAACCCATTGAATACAGATTTAAAAATCATAACAAGTAATAGCTTTCTGTTACTGTTTTAGAAATCTAATCTTTGTATAATCATTGCAGGAAACACTGGCACCTAACAGTGCTGAAGGTGGAAAAGAGTTCATCTAAAAAAATAAAGTAAAACATAACATATATTTTCCAGTGTTAGAGAATTTCTAGCTGACACCACTAAAACAATAGCAGTTTTACAGTAACTCATCTACTTTAAAAACAAGCTTTAGTAGTTAGTTGCTAACTACTTTTTCCAGCAAATAGTGCAGAATGACAGTGGCTACATTTAATTTGGTTTATCTGCAATAGGCTACATAGTGTCAATGAAGCTACATGCAGATACTCTTTGGTATTAATTTGCTACCTTTTTAATTTACATTCCCACACTGATATTTTGTCAAACTGTCAAGTGTGGCTGGTAAAGATGCTTTAAGCTATAGCTAAAATGGACAAACTACTTAAAAATGGAGATTAGCATCATTACAAAAGCTACAAAAGCAAAAGTAAAACATCTCTGGTAGCTAACTGTACACTAATAAGTTATACTTTAGGTTCAGTTTGATAGCATTTTAATACTTGTAAAACATATTTTACACTGTACTGCACCATTTTCAGATTGCTATATATATTTTTTTAATAACATACTTTTTTTATTGTGACCTAACACTTTCTGACAAAGAAAACCAATCAAAAGCATCAAAGAATACTAAACAGCCTATGAAAACATCAAACAAGGCAAATTAATATTATGAAAACATCAAAAACAAACAAATGAATATTGTTCAACATATCCGACTGAAAAATATTTAGAAAACTACATTTGTAATTGTTTACATGTTCATACGTAGCCGTAATTACACTTTTTTTTTCTCAGTAACTGTAATGGATTACAGTTACTTTTTTGTACGCTGTTTCTCACACTGTCAAATGTAGTACAACCCCTGGCAAGAAGTATGGAATCGTCAATCTTGGAAGATGTTCATTCAAATGTTTAATTTTGTAGAAAAAAAAAACAAAGACATGCATGCCACAAAACTCTTTTCGTCTAACAATCCAACATTCTGGGTGTCTGAAACATTTAAAAAATAAAAAGAAAAGAAAGAAAGAACACCGTAGTCAATTACAACTGTTTTTACAGACCAAACAGAGAAAAAAAATGGAATCACTCAAATCTGAGTAAAATGATTTGGAATCAGCAAATAAAAACACCACTACTACTTTGTTATAAGAGCTTGAATTGTCTGATGCCTGGATTTAACAGTATTCTTCAACAGTCTGTCTCCAACTTTGTCTTATTGTAGTTGCCAGATCAGCTTTGCAGGTTGGAGCCTTGTCATGAACAATTTTGTTTAATTTCCACCACAGATTTTCAATTGGATTGAGGTCTTGACTATTTGCTGGTCATTCCATTAACATTATATTTCTTTCCTCTAGGAAGGTCACACAGATTTTTCCCTATGGCATGATGAATTATCATCCAGAAAAAGTATGCCATCATCACCAAACATTCTTTCAACTGATGGAATAAGAGTCCAAAATCTCAAACTGTAAACTTGAGAATTTATAAGGGATGTAATGACTGTCATCTCTTCCATACCTTTAACTGACAAACAACCCCTTATCAGTAAAGAATGTGGGAATTTGCATGTTATCAGGCAGTTGTCTTCATAAATGTCATTGGAACGGCACCAAACAAAAACATCATCAACCTGGCCAATGCAGATTCATAATTCATCACTGAATATCACTCATATCTAGTCATCCACAGTTCAAGATTTTCTTTCTTTAGCCCACTGAAACCCTGTTCTTTTGCTTTTAAGATGTTAATAATAGTTTTTGTTTGGCTTTTCTGTATGTAAATCCTATTTCAAGAGTTCACACTTAGCTGATGATTGATTACAAAGCATGGCATGCTGTCCCGGGATAGAGCTTTGAGCTCATAAGATCTTTGAGCCCAGGGCTCCCTCCTGGTGCAGGGCGAGAGTTGAGTTTGAGCTCAGGTAGATCTCGAAACTCCCCTGCTGTAGCAGCTAATAAACAGATAGGGATTACTATGAAGCAATAACTAACTAGGAGCACGTCTATAGTGCCAATTTGGATTAGTCAATTAACTTAAGTTGCATGTTTTTGGACGATGCAAGGAAACCGGGAAACTGGGAGACCTGGAAGAAACCCACGTGAGCACTGAGAGAACATGTAAACTCTGCACAGAAACATTGACTGGCTTGGTAAGGACTAGAACCAGTGATGTTCTTGCTGTGAGGCAACAGTGCTAACCACTGGGCCACTGTGCCACCCATCTAGGAAAGGAGGAGGAGTAGAGGTGGAAGGGGCGATTCTTCAAAACTGTGTATGGAACTTAGGTTATTTATGGGGACTTAGGAATCATCTGATTGGTGAATCATGAATTGGTTAATGCAGGACCTGCTGTGTTCAATCATGAGCATGTGATCCTCTCGAAATTAGTTTCTAAATAAATTTCACTTCTTTTAGGCGATTTATTAGTCACAGACATTGACCCCATTTTTTGTCCATTTGTTCCTCATTTGCTTTGTTGTGTATTTTCTGTTTTGAAGGCATATTGCTTTAAGTTTTGTGTCTTGACGATTTGACGTCTTCCTTCGTCTACCAGTACGCTTCACTTCTACAACCTTCCCATTTGATTTGTACTTGGTACAGATTTTAGACACAACTGACTGAGAACAACCAACATCTTTTGCAACATTGCGTGAAGTATTATCTACTTTGAGAAGTTTGATAATCCCCTCCTTTGTTTCAACTGACATCTGTCGTATTGGAGCCATGAGTAATGTCAATCTGGGGTGCGTTTCCCAAACAACGTCATAACTCGTGGCTGAACTAGCATAGTACGATGCATCGTTTGGGAAAAAAACGATGTAGTGACGAGTGTTTTCCAAAATTGTAGTTTCTCTGTCGTAGATCCATCATTTGAAACACACTAGTTATAACATAAAACGTCCACAATGAAGCTCTAAACAGGGTGGAGTAACAACTTCTTTAGAGAAAAAAACAGAATTTTTGTGAGCAAATTATGTTGTTTTACACGCGCAAACATTTAAAAAAAATGCAATATTAGTTTTGATAAAAACATGCACTCGCTTTCCATATTAATTGAAATGTATGTAAACAGCACATGTTTCCTCTACAAATATTATTTGGGAATATTCCATATTCTATTATTGAACATAAAACCACTTAGCTAACATGTAATCTCATATATAAATCATATAAATCAATAATTGTTGTAATTTACCGTAGGTTATTTATTAAGAGATGAAAAAAACCAACTTAATAATAATAATTATTACTATTATTATAATTATTATTAAGTAGGATATTGTTTTTTTTAATATTATTTGACATTCAAACCACTGCAGAAATGTTCTAACCAACAGGCCCATGTCATATTGGCCTACAGTACAGATACATTTCTTAATAAATAACCTACTATAAATTAAAAATATTAACGTATGCTATATATATTTTTGTTTTCACAAGCTTTGGAGACATAACATAAATTCCACTTTTAAATAATAGGTCACTTATAGCTTTCGTCATGAGCCACAGCTGCGTTCTAAAGGACATAAATGTTTTCAAAGTGCTCTATGAAGGGAGCACAATTGTCAGTATGAGAATTGCTAAAACTGAGCTCTTCAAATACTTTCAAAGCAAATTACACCTAAGAGAGAAGACTTTATTGCTTTTTTTTTTTTTTAAATCATTCCAACCAAGTTTAAATGTTAAACGTTCGAAAGGAATAGGGCATAGGTCGGATAACTGGAAATAGAACACAACCAGGAACCATGCTTCTATCTACAGCTCTAGAGGTATCGTTGCAAGCGTACAAGTTTGCGACACAGTTTGCGATGGAATGACGGATTTGGGATACTCCAAATCAACAAACTATGTAACTATGTAATGAAGGAACTTGCGACCTTAGTTGGCTAACAATGGTTTTCGGGAAACGCACCCCAGCTTGGTTCAACGCCTCATTAAGGTGTGCAAACATTCTTTTTAACCTGCAGACTAATTAGGAGTTGTAATCACATAAATTTGTTTGTTTTAAAACTACAATGTACATGCTGATTCCACACAATTTTCCTCGGATTTGTGTGATTCCATATTTTTTTCCTCTGTTAGTAAAAACAGTAATAATTGACTACCATGTTCTTTCTTTTCTTTTTTTAAGTGTTTCATCCAGCCAGAAGGTTGGATTGTTGAATGAAAAGAGTTTTGTGGCATGCATGTGTTTGTTTTTTTCTACACAATTACACATTTGAATGAACATCTACCAAGAGTGTCGATTCCATACTTTTTGCCAGGGGTTGTATACTTTGCATCTCTGTGTGTTTGATTGTATACTTTGGGCTAACTGCACACAGGATGGGTAAAAGCTCGACCAAGCAGCATCTTGTGAATGGTGTAAGTATTTCTAAAAACATCTTAATCAGTTGACCTTAGTGGTCCAGTGCACAAAAGAGACACCTTAATTTCACGCCGTAGAAAATATTTCCCATCCAGATTCCACGCTTTTCCTCATGTTTGTCTCCAAGCAGCATAGAGTTCTGACAGATTCAGACAGATGTCAGTGCACTTGGGCGATGTGCACCAGGGAGTACAGCGTCCCATCACTAGTCTTCGGTGAAGGCACCACGGCTCCATTTTGGCCTGAAGAAATCTCAGTGCGGTAGATATGCGCACGCCTTTTAAAGCATCCGAATCGGCTAGTCAGAATGAAGAAATCCCTCTTGAAGGTTTTAGTGAAGAAGGCGTAGAGGAATGGGTTTGAGCAGGAATTGATGGGGTAAAATAACACCAGTAGGACTTTGGCGTGCGAAACGGTTATCAGCGGTAGTTTAAATGCCGCAGAAATGGCGAAAAAAGAGATGGGCGCCATGCACAAGAAGTCGGTGAAGATGAGCACGGCCATGCGCTTGGCGATACGCATGTCTGCATTGGCAGGAACAAAAGCGGGATTGCGGACGGTCAAGTAGATGAGCGTGTAGCAGACACACACAACCAAAAATGCGGCAGCGTTGAGTAGAAGCAATAGCACCACGTAACCTTGTGAAAGCAACGTTTCTACATCCATTGGCAGGCAGATGCTGGTCTTGCTGTAGCTGCTGACTCCAAACATGGGCATCAAAGCAGTGAGGAGGGAGAAAAGCCAGCCTGTTGCCATCACTAGGCAAGCATGGCGTAAACGCATTTGGCGCTCGAGCTGCATGGCGTAAGTGATGGTGTGCCAGCGCTCCAGGGTAATGGCGGTCAGAGTATAGACGGAGAGCTCGCTGGAGAAGATGGTGAAGAATCCCGCCACATGGCAGCCTGCTCCTGTTTGCCAGTCAATGCCAAAGTTATAGTAGCGCGACTGTGTGTGAATGTCTACTGCAGCGATGAGCAACAGGTAGATTCCCATGCAAAGGTCAGCAAAAGCCAAGTGGCACATTAGAAACCTAGGAACGGTTAGTTTGTAGCGGCTGGTGAGGAGCACCAAGAGGACCACGGTATTGCCTACTATGGCCAGCACGCTGATGAACCAGATCAGAACACGCAAGAATGTGAAGCCCATGATGTCCTCGCAAGGGTTGAATACGTCTGGGGTGGGGTAGCAGGTCACTTCTTTTACGTCCTTACAGTGGTCGTTGAAAAAATTGGAAAAATCAGGCTCCTCGTGAGCTCCGGTCATGTTGCACATGTGATGCTTTACAGACCTGTGTGAACACAAGTAATATCTTGGTCTACAGTCAAATCTCAGAAGAACAAAAAGATGAAATTGTAATTTTTTACCCTCATGTTTTTCTAAATTTGTTCATTTATGGGAGGAAAAAAAACACATTCAGCAGAATATTCATCTTGCTTTTTCTTACTGTGAACATCATTTTCACCTGAAACTTTTTTTTTTGTGCAGTAAGAAAGTTAAATGTTTAACATAGTGGAATAAGACTTTGTTACTTGTTTTGTTATGCTTGATCTTGGAATACACACACATTTTTTGGATTTAATACATTTTTGACATTAAAAAAAACATTAAAGCTTTATTATATTAAAGTATTAACATTAAAGCAAAATTATATCCAATTTGGTAACACTTTCAACCCAGGCTCATTCTGAAAACATACCAGTATATACATTTCTGGAGAGTGCCAAATAGTTTCAGGAGCTACTTTTTTTGCAGTTTTTTTTTCGCGAATCTACCAGAGCCCACTGTGAACGTTTTTCAGATCTCAAATTTCTATCGCAAGTGCCATTCGTGCCTGCTGTTCTCATGTAAATCCACCAGAGGCCGCTGTCGACTGACTTACTGAATAACTGATTGACTGACCCACCCTCCTCCTTCCCTATACTCAACCAATAATGGTTTCAGAAGCACCGATTGACCTCCCCACCCACTTCCCTAAACCCACCTGATAATGTAGAAAAAGAAAAGCCATTGTCTGATTTTTACCACGTTTTCAGATTTTACCAAATTTTTACCAAATTCTCACCCTGTTATTTTCTTGTGGCTTGTGTTTTTGTCTTACCAGCGTTCTGGAACCGTTCTTTGCTGTACACGAACCCCATCGTTGTGATCAACTCCTCTCTGCATCTCAAGTCTGCCGATGTACTTGGTGAGCTTCAGGACAAACTGGTAACAACGGGAAAGCTGTCCTTACGGAGGTAAGTGGTCAGCTGGTATGCGTGAAAAGGAACTGCGTCATACCACCTCGTAGTGTTCGTTTGAAAGATGAAATGCAGTCATACGTACTTCTGGCAACATAATTCGCAATCTCCAGAAATGTATATAGGGCTACATTTTCATAATGAGCCTATGTTGAACACTTTTGTTTAAGTACCAATTCTGACTATTAACTAATAATAATAAGTGGCTTATGACTTGCCTATTATTAAAATACTGCTTGTTTCTTTGTACTTATAAAGTATATATTCAGCATGATGGTATTACACAGCCCTAATCCTACCCAATACCTACACCCGACTACAACAATAATAACTATTAAAGGTGGAGTAGGTGATCTGCTAAAATGCTAATGTTAGCAACTTCGAAAACAAGGTCCCTCCCTGCTGGCAAATCTACACCTCCAGAAGTCATGAACGTGCACCGTATAGATGAACATATACAACCTTATTACACCAGATCATGTCATTTACCAGTTAGAAAACTTTATAGTACTTTATCATACTACAATTCCAAACGTAAAAACCTTTTTGAAAAACTGTAGCACATTTTCAGTTGTGTAGCAAGCAAAACTTAACGTGCAACATTTCATGCATGCAATTATTTTTTGGTCTCTGCTGTCTTTATAGAGATGTAAGCTTTGTCCAATGGAGGCATAGTTGTTGACAGGCGAGCGGGGTGCATGACTTACTGGCATACTTATTACTGCAAAGTTGGTTCTACATTGAGACTTTCTCCTTTATAATATAATTTTAGAAAAGTGTCGTTTGCAAATTGTTTGCTAAATAGTGAAATCATATAATCATCCACTGACTATAAAATACAACATTGTTCACAGTCAATTAAATAGTGCTAATGTTGTTTTAAAGTGATACCTACACGCTATTTCAGACCCAATATTCAAAGTAACGTTGGAGTTGGGAGAGTGTCACAAATCAAACTTCACCTCAGAAAGCAGGTTAGGCAAAAGAGCACTATTTACTTGTGCTTTGTTTTTCAACTGAATAAAAATCAGATTAGAAAAAAAGGAGAAGTGCTAAATACCGAAATATCCTCCCATCGTTTTACATTACACTTACGTTTTCAAGACAACCAGTGACTTACTTTTCATTTTCCTCATGTACAACACTAGTTTTCATCTCCTTATACACTTGAACAACTAAACGAATGCTAAGGTCTATTTAACTGACTATATTATTAATGCTGGATCAGTGGCTGAAAAACACCTCCATGCACATTCATAAAACAGAACAAAATCTACAAAAGCTTTTGGGTGACTAACATATCTGTCTAAAAGTAATACTTCAGCCATGGTTCATCCTTCAGATCGTGGTTTTGAACTTCATAACGTTATTTCTCTCCGGCGTGCAAAACTCTGATATTGATTCAGGATTTCAAAAGTTTAATTCTGTATTTTTGGCAGAAGCCCTTTCAAAAACTATTTTTCTTATTATGGATACAAGGCCATGTTGATCTTTAAGAAAATAGGTCATGCTGATGCTGAGTGGCATGCCTCACATGAACACGCGAGTGACGTATTTATCTGCGTGAATAGGGTGTGCAGAAATACAAATTTAAATTTGTTGACTCACAAATTATGAGTGACCTGTCATAATTGAGTTTATCGGCTGACAATTTTCAATTGGACAAACATTTTTAGTCTCATGTCTTAACCAGAATATAAAAATGCATATAAATACATTTAGATCATTTACTCAAACCGTTACAATTGGAATGTGAAGAGACTTTAAACAAGCACAACACAAAATGTTTCTGAAGACACTCACCTACTGTACCTTTAATAACGAGCAAATCAGTAGTTTGATTGAGCTAAAATTCATAGTTAATGCTTTGTTAATAGTGACAATTGTAACAAAAAGTGTAACCAAATATTTATTTCAGCTGCACTTTTTTCACTTTTGGTTTATTTTGGTCAACATGCACTTTCAGTACATTTGTATGAAAATAAGCATATGGCCTAATATTTCTTTTTGCAAAGCAAAAAAAGCCCAGCTGGTTGGGAATGACATATGAGAGATGTGTGACTGACTTGTGCTTCTTGAAGTTTTTGAAGGCGCAGCAGTGGCTGGGGAAGGTCAGGTTAGCCTGCGCGAGCTCAGTAAACAGCTCCAGGCTGGGAAGTTTCCTCAGAGAGTAGACCGAAACGGCCATCAGAAGCTTAAGAGTCTTCAGCATGCTTTCCGGCAGAGTGTGAACAGCAGTTCGAGAGATATCCCTGTAATGACAGCAGCCATTTCAGTGTTCTGTGTGGAATCTGGTGTGGGGCCTGTATAATAATGGTGGCTAAACAAACTCAGGTTGACAGGTTTAGTTTAAAATAGACAAAACCAACCCAGTGAAATTAGGCTTTGTACGTACCATGACTCTAATCATTAACAAACTTTAATTGGGCTTTGGTTCAGAATTTACACAGCACTTGAACATGTGACATTAGTATAACGGCATACTGTGATTCATTTCTCATTGGAGAGTTGGCGTGATTCACTGGCACAGATGAAGAAAATATGAATTTGAACATAATTATACAGCAAGATGAAAAGAGCTGTTCATGAAAGGAAAACTAATGGAAAAGAACTTGCTTTATCACTTTGGTTTATATTGATAATATATATAGAGAGAGACTCAGTATGTCGTAATTTTTAATGCTTTATCTATTGATTCTAAAACCTATTTATATTTCATCCTTTCTGTATTTATATTCATTTAAACCAAACACTTAATTTTTCATTAAACTAAAATTTCCCATGTGTAATGGATTAAAAATATTACAGTTACATTGATTAAAATAATGTACATTAATTACGATTGAGATTTTTATCTTTAAAGCGGTCATGAACTGAGATCTCAGCTTTTCCGTGAGCTTTTTTATATAAGATGTCATCATGCTAAAAAAAGTGTTGTAAGTTTTTGTAAGTTTCAGAGCAGTAAAGCATCACTGTTAGCTTTTAATGACATCAAGTCCAAGGTAAAATACCACCTACGGTAAAGAAAATAATGGGATCAATTCCAAAAAAGCAGCAAATTAAGAAAAAATCTTCATTCGTTTGACAGCACACGTGCTGCAAATCCTCACAAAGCAAACACATTAAAAAACGTGCTGCATTTTCCCACAACGCAAACAAATTAATAAAACACGCTGCATTTTCCCACAATGCAAACCAATTCATGAAAACGCACTACATTTTCACTTGCAAAAAGAACAGAACACAGCAGAAATGTTTCAAGGGGACTCAAATACTTGACGGATGCCGTTGTGCCATAACTATTGCTTAGTGAAGTTGTAGGTGATCTTTAAAAGGTGAGTTTTTTTGTTTGTTTATTTTAACATCATGATTCCCTTGTCTTTTGTATTTTATTAGCCTAAATAACCATAACCTAATTATCTTGGTCCGTGACTTTTAGGGTCCCCTTGAAACATTTTCGTTGTGTTCCGAGCTATTTGCAAGTGTTGTGAGAAATGCAGCGCTTTCGTAAATAGTTTGTCTTGTGAGAAAATGCAGCGTGTTTTATTAATTTGTTTGTGCTGTGTGTCTTGTCGGTTTCTTAAATTGCAGTAAAACTATGTGGAAAAAATGCACTTTTCTCTTCTGTTTGCTTTTGAAAACTCTATTAGTTAGGTTTAAGGAAGAGTACAGGTGACAAGCATTGCCTTCTTGTGGATGCATACATGTATCTGAATCATATAACAAAATGCACCCTAAGCAATTTCATTAAGATTTAGACAGCACCTACTAGTCAATTTGTCATTAGAAACACGCAAGTAAACATACTGAACTGTACTGAAACATAAGTTTTGTACATACAGTTGAAATCAGACTTATTAGCCCCCCTGTTTATTTTTTCCCCAATTTCTGTTTAACGGAGAGAAGATTTTTTTTTTAACCCATTTCTAAACATAATAGTTTTAACAAACTCATTTCTAATAACTGATTTATTTTATCTTTGTCCTGATGACAGTAAATAATACTTGACTAGATATTTTTCATTACACTATACCACTTAAAGTGACATTTAAAGGCTTAACTAGGTTAATTGGGTTAATTAGGCAGGTTAGGGTAATTAGGCAAGTTATTGTATAATGATGGTTTGTTCTGTAGACTATAGAAAAAAAATAAAGCTTCAAGGGGCTAATAATTTTGACCTTAAAATGTTTTTTAAAAAATTGAAAACTGCTTTTATTCTAGCCAAAATAAAACAAATAAGACTTTCTCCAAAAGTAAAAATATTATCAGACATACTGTGAAAATTTCCTCTCTCTGTTAAACATCATTTGGGAAATAATTAAAAAAGAAAAAAAACATTGAAAGGGGGGCTAATAATTCTGACTTCAACTGTATTTTACTCTTCTTGAGGCATGCATTTCCAATGAGCCTGGGTTGGATTTTGTCTTGTTGGGGCAATTATGTTGTGCACTTATATTTTCTTTTAAAATGTAGTTGTGTTATGCACAACTGGGTTGCCATAGTTAGTTACTCACAGAGTGTAATTGCAATTAATATAGCAATATATAATCGAATATAGCGATTAACACTGCTAAAAGCCAAACCATTTTCATGTTTTCTTTAAACTGGAGTTGGAGCAAACTAGGCATGGGCCGGTATAAGATTCTGACGGTATGATAACCTTGGATAAAAATATCACGGTTTGACAGTATTGTGATTACTGTTCTAAAATATGTTCTTGTTAAATGTCTGGGTAAAAAACAAAAACTTTTCCTGCTTTGAACACAATATATTTTATTTTGAGAAACATTTAAAATATTTTGTATCAGTAAACATGTCAGGCTACATCATTCAAATTAATCATTGACTTTTGCTGTCTTCATTAGTTTCTAAAACGCTGATTTCATCACTATTTAAAACAGCATCTTTGGAAATCTTTTCTGCTGGAGATAATGTTGTCCTAAAAAAAAAAGTTATAAAATAATCTCACATATACCTTAGGAACGGTATAGCAGAAAATTTGGGCGGTTTTAAAACCTTGACTTTTCCAAACCACGGTAAACCTTGAAAACGGTTCCCGTCCCATGCCTAGAGCAAACTAAACTCAAATTTACCAGACTAAGTTAAACCAGCTTCATGGTAAAGGCCCCAGGTAACAGAGGTTAGTGTGAGTGGAATTGCTGTGAGTGTGTGTTGCTCCAGCTGGTGAGTTTGTATTGTTGTTGAAAGTCAGAGCTGTTCATGCTTACAGAACGACGGGGCCTTCGGCTCCTTTAAAGGCGTAACTGTGGATGTGATTCAGCTGCTGGTTTCCCATGAGAAAGCTGTGAGAAAGAGAGCCAAAGGGATTAGATGAAAGATTAGAGGTTTTATGTGATTTATAAATATATAAAAGATGTAACCACTCACAGTTTTCCAATTTTGGTACCATTGAATGCATGGCTGTCTATCTCACGAATCCCGTTCTTCGTTAATCTCCTGCAAGAGCACATTAGGTGAGATCAGTTACAAAAAATGGGGTTGGAAACATATACTGCTTACCAAAGCTGTTTATTAAAGCAAAACTACAGCAAAGATGGCAATACCTTTCAAATATAACTATTTCAATTCAGTAAACTACTATTTCAAATACTGTATATTCTACCATATTTGTTTTTATGGTGAACCAAAATAATCTTACATTTCATTTAAAGATCCAGTGAAATTAAACTAAAGTTTTTTAGATGTTAGTACATAGTAGTCTTAAGGATATCTATAAGCTGGTGTGCTCCAAAATGGCGACAAAATTTCCATTTAGAAGATATAAACATCCAGCATCTGGTGCTGCCTATGCGTTCCAGACTTCAGGCTGTAATTGACTGCAAAGGATTTGCAATAAAGTATTAAAAGGAAATGTTTGATTTATGATTAGTTTTCTGTCCAATCACTTTTGGACCCTTAACAAGTGGGAGGCACATATGCAAACTGTTGTAATTCCTACACAGTTCACCTGATTTGGATGTAAATATCCTCTAATTAAAGCTAAATAAATTAAATTGAACAGTCTGCAGTTAAAGCACATCTTGTTCGTTTAATTTCAAATCCATTTTGTTGGTGTACACAGCCAAAAATGTTAGAAATTTGTTGATGTCCCAATATTTATGGACCTAATTATATAAACAAGCTTACTGACAAGACAAAAAAAGTGCAACATATTTTATGGTCATTATTTATTTGTTTAATTTCACTTAACAAAAATGGTGGGTACAATGTTTACAGCACAAGATATTCTTGGTTTAATTTTGGAGCTCGCCACTTGGAGATCGTTCTCTATGTTCAGTCAGGGCCTTTTTTTATTGTACATGCAGTGTTGGGCAGCGTCGCTACTTTATAAATGCAATGGCTTTTCAGTTGCGAAGCTATTTTTTTAGTCAAGTAGCGCAGTAGCGTCCACAAAAGCTACATTTACCGATCGCAGATCAATTCAAGAGTTCACACTAAGCTGATGATTAATTATAAGCTTGTTTGGCATGCTGTCCCGGGAGAGAGCCCTGAGCTCATAAGATCCCCGAGCCCGGGGCTCCCTCCCTTTGCAAGGCGAGAAGGGAGTTTGAGCTCAGGTAGATCTCGAGAACTCCCCCGCTGTAATAACCAATGAACAGCCAGTGATTGCTCTTGAGAGATAACCATTTACTAGGAGCATGTCTATAGTGCCGGTTTGGATTAGTCAATTAACTTATGTTGCATGTTTTTTGGACGGTGGGAGGAAACCGGGAAACCCGGGGGAAACCCACGTGAGCACGGGGAGAAAATGCAAACTCCGCACAGAAATGTCTGCTGGTTTGGTAAAGCCTAGAACCAGAGACATTCTTGCTGTGAGGCAACAGTGCTAAGCACTGGGCCACCGTGTCATCCATCTAGGAAGGAGGAGGAGTAGGGGTGGATGGGGGGATTCTTCAAAACGAAGATAGCGGTGGTACGTAACCCAGGGTATTTGTAGTAGCTTAGGAGTCGTCTGATTGGTGCATTGAGAATTGGATAATGCGGATCCAGCCGCTAGCAATCATAAGCACGTGATCCTCTCGAAACTTGTTTATAACTAAACTTCACTAAGTGAGAGCACCAACATTCACGGAGTTGTAAGGCCGGTGTCTAGCCAATAAAGGTGAATCCATATGATGGCGCGACTGACGATTTCTTCTTCCTGTTTTACGATGGTTGACAACAAACTTTTTGTTTTTGCTATTATATACTATAATTTGTTTCTGTTTGGTACAATACTATTTACAGTAAATAACTGAACTGAAAATTCTGTCTCATATGATTCATTGACAGTTTTAGTTATTACTAAGAAATGAATGATAATTTAAGTTGCTTCGATTTAAAAATGAAAATTGCAAAAATAGCCTATATGTAGCTAAGCTACTTTTGCAAAGTAGCTTTTAGCGTAGCTTGCTACATTTCACAGGGTGTAGCTTTTAGTGTAGTTAAGCTACATTTTAAGTAGTGTAGCTAATAGCTTAGCTCATTATATTTTTCAAGTAGCTTGCCCAACACTGTGTACGTGAGTGCCGTAAAGGTGTTAAAGTTTAACATTAACATAAAATCAATCTGCTGTAACTAACAATATTGCTGTGTCAATAATCTAACCTAATAACCCCCGGGGTTGCAATCCAATGAAAAAAAAACTGAATGGCTGATGGCTTTTTATGTGCATGTTGTTTATTATGTAACTATTAAATACTATTTTTTTTCTTCTGCAGGTTATGGATAAAAGATGGTGATTCTATTAGTTCAATGACTTATATGATATTTTTGGAAATCACCAAGCCACCCCTTTCATTGTTGGGAACCACTGGCCTAGATAAATGTGTTTTTTTTACATCACGTTATACTTCAGTTTCTCATCAAATCTCAACCACTCACACTGACAGAGCTGTGATTAAAAATGGAACACTATTGGCTGTTTTTTAAAAAGGGGAGGGGCTACTTTATGTCCCTCCCTGTCTTCAGTTGAGATTACACCAAACATTTCACCAGTACTTTTCAAGGTACTTCATGAGACCTTTAAACTTAAATTACTTGCATCAAATTGGATCTCAAATAACTTTAAAAATTTTAATTGCAATATTGTGAACTTATAAGTTATAAATGTTTAATAATTAGGATAAAAACATCTTATCTTACATAAAACATCAAATCTTAAATATAATATATATGGTAACACTTTACAATAACAGTACATGAAAAATGATATATTAATATGTAAACTAAATATTACTATATTATGATTTAATGACCATTAATAAGTTAAGCCATGCGCTAATCATTCAATTCAACTCACCTTTAGTTGTATAGCACTTTTACAATGTAGTTTATGTCAAAGCAGCTTCACATGAATGAACTTTAACTACAACATGAGTTCATGTGTGAATAATGGCTACCTTAATTACTTGTTAGTACATGTTAATTAATGTATTAGCGTTTAAGTTTAAGCTAAATGTAGGGAACATTAACTCATGAATTGTTAATGTATAATTATGTCACGACTTTACTTTGAGGGGCACATCACCATTAACTCATTCTTAAATACTCATGAACTCCTGTGATTAAGCTGTTCATGTTGACACAACACTTTTCTAATGTTATTCAGTGTAAACGCACTAGACGGACGTCCATAAAGAGCTCATGAGTAGTTAAGAATGGGTTACTGATGATATTCCCCTTCAAGTAAAGTCATGATATAATTATACATTAACATGTAATGAGTTCATCATGGTTAAATTAAGCATAATCTAATGTGATAATGCATTATTTAACAAACAATCATGTACTGACAAGTAATTAAGGGAGCCGTTATGCACACATGAACTAATGTGACTCATGTTGTAGTTAAAGTTCATGATTAGCGTATGGCTAAACTTATCATTCATTCATAATAAAGGTATTTTATATGTGTGTGTGTGTTTATACGTGCGCATGTGTGAACAATTAGCTTATTTTTGTTATGCACCCCAGCAATAACTTTATTCAGTTTGCTGTAAATTTAAGTAGTGTGCATCATTCAATTCTCGCATAATAATATCACCCATCAATGCCTACTTACAGCTCAGTTATGGTGGCGTTGGTCAATCCGAGAAAAGCATTACTGGGAATCCTCTCTATGTGCATGTTATCTTGTAGATCACTGTAATATAGATATGATATATATTTATTAATACATATTTTCAGATAGAAATATGCATTAAGATATTGACTTAAATGAAAATTACAATAGAAATTCAAGAGCAGCAGAGTTGATCTTGGAGAAATCCGGCAGGATTTTAAGACCAGTATTTGAGATAATCCTGGAGGAACACACACGCACACACACACACACACATACACACACACAAAAACACCGCACACACAGAGGGAGACAAGATTGATGAATGCAATACGTCAGAAAGACATTCGTATTTTGTCTTTGCATCTGCAGCCTTTGTTTCCTGTGAGAAACATTTGATCTGGATATTGACCTGTGTTTGGGTCATTCTGCTTTTACTGAGGTCTTTCAGGACTCTTAACATAACTCAGTGCTAGGCTGAAACTCATGTGGGAATATACTCCCTTTAAACTGCTGAACCACATCATGAAACCCTGATGATTCAGAGTGTACTAGACAAGAGTGATGAAAACTCACAGATATCGCAGCTTTGGAAGTCTCCAGAAGGCATCTTTATGCATCACAAGATTTTTGGATTTTGTTATAGTTCTGTCAGAAAGATGCATTGACATTTCAGTTCATTTGGAAGCTTCATTTTAAACAGTCAAACTCATATTAGAGTATTAGCAAACTACATGTAGTTGCAAAGTTACTTGTAGACTGTCTGTTGGAGGACTCTGAAAAATGTGTTAGCAGATATTAAGCAGACAGTATATTGTTTACTACAAATATTTGATTACATTTTTCACATAATATACTTTTTTATATTATTTATAGTATCATATATACTCTAAAAGACAAATAAATTATGTTGGTAAGAATACGGCTGAGTTTATTTTGAAGTGCCGTGCAGCTACATACATTTCCTCCAGTTCTGTCAGGTTAAAGAAGGCAAAGGCTTCGATTCGCTCGAGAGCCCCGTTCTCGGACACCACTCTGAGGAGAAAAATAATCATACAGCCAAAAAATAAGATGTATAAAACTTTAGAAAACTGTTTGCAATGGAATAAACTGATTGCCATGATGCAAAATGCACAATTTGTTAGACTGAGGTGTATCGAGGCAAATCAAATAACTATGTTGATTAAAATAAACAAAATGGAGTTACGCTTGATTTGAATGGCTCTTTTGATGCTTACTTTGATTTTGAAGTAACTTCGCAATTGCATGTCAACCAGGGGTGAGCAGTATTTTAATAAATAGTATTTAAAATATGTATTTAGCAATTTTCTGACTCAAAAATAAACAATGTTGTTTGTAAATATAATAGAGCTGGAGAAAAAATGTTTGAATTCGATTCTGTTTTGATTCTGAGATTTTTAAAATACGTAGCTATTCTCTCGAATTGATTCTGAGATTATTTTTAACAGCAGATGATGCCCTTTTTAACAATACACTAAAATGCTCACGAGACAATGCGTTTGGCTGAGTAAATTATTTATATCACAAGATTGATGTAAACTAGCTAATTCTGAACACATTTGTAATTCCCTAATCCTTTCCTAACTTCATTAATGATTATTTTAGGTTCAAGTGGTTTTTGTAAGGATCTCTGTCAGCAGGTGGTGCTTCTAGAACAGCTCAAAGCAGCATTTCCCTGGTTACTTTCTGCTATAAACAAATTCACTGCGTTGGTAATATCCCACAACAGAGAACTTCTAAGACGAAAATTGTATCTGTAATCTCTCCTGAAGAGAATAGGTTTCCCTTATAGATAAATCATCCTCAAGTCTCATGATCAGCGCTGGTACTGTTGTATGGTTAAATCAGCATTGCTGTCAATAAATGAGACAAGGCAAGTTCTGTATGAGACAGATCAAATGGGCCCAATTTATGTAATGTCCCAGCTTATATGGGATGGTTAACAACCATACATACCAAACCGTATTACAATAAATTTGCCAAGACAAGAAAATGTTGCTTTAAATCCTATTAACTAACGCAGTATCATTTTTAACATTTTATATTAAATTTATATGAACTTCATTTTATAACACAATAGTGGAGTTCAATGCTGAATACCCCAGTCGAGCTGCTCCTGCCTTTACCTTGATTTGCTCACAGATGACTTGTGCGTTATCTTCTATCTGTCAAGTGACAATATTTGCATTTTAAAAGTCTGATTTATTTACCACATTTAACTGAAACATTTAATTTTAGTTGGCTTTTTTGTAGCTCAACAATAAAACAAAGAACCAAAAGGTTGCGTTAAATTTAAAATGACATGCTTTAAATTTGAAATACACACAAAATTATGTAAAAATGTTTGCCAAAGTGCCAGAATATTAAAGTAAACACTTAAAGGTGCTGTATGTAAGTTTTTGACTCTTCTAAAGCATAAAAATACCATAATATGTTTGCAGATATTTAAGAAACACGCACAGTGAACATTTTTGTTTATCTGAAAAGCAATGCTCAAGTCAGTTTTCTGCTTTGAAAATGTGCATTACGTGCTGGAACGCTGTCTTTGTTTTGGTTCTTTTAACCTGCCCAATGCCACTTTAGCCAATTATATTTCAGAACCTTGGGTTGCCTTGGTGGAAAACAGTGTATTTCATTCATTCGTTCAAAAAGGCTTTCAAAGCATGTGTCCGTGACCGAAATGTAACCTCTGGAGACTGTAGCAGTCTCCGATATGAGACGCAGATTCATAGTTCCACATGAGGTTATAAATTAGCAAATAATTTAAATATTATGGATGTAAAAGCCATTTTAAGACATTTAAGCACAGAATATGCACGAAATGGTAAGGTTTAGGATCTAATTAATACATATTAAACTTCCCTAACATTATGGTGTGATTGAGGTGATCATGTCAAGTTTTCTGTTGTTCAGCTGCAAAAAATAGAAGCCGTTTCTAAAATAGAAATTCCAGGTGTTGGTTAGGACAAAAACTCCTTTTAATACAAGAAATATTCCTTCTATTGTGTGCCCTTGCTTTTACTTAGAACACAATTTAAATCAGCTTTTAGGCTCGATTGTCAGGCACACTCCTGTTGGTCTTCAATCTGGCAACCTGTGCTTGTGCATGGTTTGATCCAGGAATGCAATACCTAGTTCATCCACTGGGAGTCAAACTTACATACTGCACCTTTAATTAATGTCATTCATGTCTCAAGTAAACATAAGCAGGGTTACACGATATACTGTATTACTGTCTTAAAGTGACAGTATACCTGTTCATTTCTATACTTGTTGGGTTGTTGTAACCCACTTGGTCAGAACAAACCCAACCGTTGAGTTCAAAAGTGTCATTCAAATTGAAAGAGTTGAAAGTAATGATCAAAATGGTACATTTTGCAGTTAGTTTGAGGAATTTGAAAGCTATACTGACGTTCTCTGTGGTTCATTTTAAGTCGAGGTCAGACTCTGTGTTGTCAAGTAAATGCATAAACTCTCAGAGCTGCTTAATAGTTGAATTAGGTTTAATACTAATTGAATCGTTCAGTTTCCAACTTCTTTCAACCCCTAAATGAAATCCAAATAAATAAATAAATAACTGTATGTGTATCAGGGCTTACAGTAAAATAATTTGACATGCAATTGCAAAGCTTTTTACAGTGAACAAATGTCTAAAAGAGACATGAACCTAAAAGTATTACCTAAAATAGGATGCATTTAAAATGAAATGAACTTCTCTTATAATATAGATTTACATTTGTCAAATTTTCCCTTAGGTTTTGCAGTATTTCCCTGTGATACATATCTCAGTGTTTGGGTCACTGTTAAACATCACGTTCCATATCAAAGTCTAAACAAATTCAATCAAGACTAAATATCATGTGTTTATATGCGCTTTTGGATTAAGTCAAAACTTTGGCAACAGCAAAAGACAGATTGGAGCATTCAGCAGCAGTTCAATATTTTATGAATGTTTGATTGAATGTTTTCTTTCAGTAGCCTATATACACTTTCATGTTTCAATAGTAAACAACTCAGTGTCCTTCGTTTTTTTTTTTTTATTTACACTTACATTCTCTTCAGCTCGTGTAGTTCAGACAAGGCTGCTCGGCGAAACACGCTGATCTGAGTCAGTTTGATCTCCCTGCGTAAAATTAGATAGAAGAGATGTGATTCATCATCCAGCAATTCATTTTCACCAGTGTGTAACAGTTATAAATATCACAGCCTGTTCAGAGGTGAATACTGTATTATGAGCAAATTACACAGAAAAAGCTGGCATGGCTGTTTCAGGTGTGACTGATTCATTTTGCATTTATCGGATCACCATTTTGACTCTTAATTTACATCTTGTATTAACATTTTATTTTTACAAGTTGACAATGCTACAACCGCAAATCAGAAAAAGTTGCAACAGTAAGATGTAAACAAAAAATAAAGTAGTGATTTCCAAATGTACTTTTTTAGACATCTTTTCAATTTTGTAAAAATTCATAAAATTCACATTATAGCCATATAGACTCTTGTTTGTCCCACTTAAATACCATTAATGCATATCTGACTAACCCCATAAAGACTGTGTCTGTTCCTCGTATTATTAGATCAAAAAATAAACATACCGTGTGCTTCAGAAATAATCTATTAAAAATCAAACCACGGTAAAAACGGTAAAAAGTGAAAGTATCAAAACAACAAATTTCGTAAAGCTCGGTCTCCTAAGCATCAGGTCACTAGCACCTAAAGCACTTATCATAAATGAAATCATAACAGATAACAACCTTAATGCACTCTGTCTCACTGAAACCTGGCTGAAACAAAATGATTATATTAGTTTAAAAGAAGCAACTCCTCCAGATTCTTATATAAACATGAGGCTCGTCAAACTGGTCATGGTGGCGGAGTTGCATAAATCTTTAGTAATATTCTTAATGTTAATCAGAGAAACTGACTTATGTTTAACTCCTTTGAAGTATTAGCGCTTAATGTTATGCTTCCGGACACTATGCAAAAACCTATGTTATCGCTAGCTTTAATCACCATATATAGACCCCCAGGACCCTATGTCGATTTTCTAAAAGAGTTTTCTGATTTTATTTCTGACTTAATAGTTAAAACTGATAAATTACTAATTGTAGGAGACTTTAACATCCACATAGATGATGCTAACGATCCATTAGGCCTCGCGTTTATGGATTTACTACATTCACTTGGGATAAAGCAAAATGTTGTTGGTCCAACCCATCGCCTAAAGCATACTTTAGATCTAATTCTGTCTTATGGAATTGAGGTCATTGATGTAGACATTATACCACAAAGTGATGATATTACAGACCACTACCTCTTACTATATAAGCTGTGTTTACCTGAAATTAGCAGATCCGTTCCGATATATCGCCCTAGTAGAACTATCGTTCCGTCCACCAAAGATGAATTCACAAATAACTTCCCTGATCTTTCTTTATTTTGAAATGCACCCGCAAACGCAAATGACCTTGATGTAGTAACCAGCAGTATGGATGCCATCTTTACTAGCACACTAAATACTGTGGGACACATCAAACTTAAAAAGGCTATAGAGAATAAAACTACACCATGGTATAATAGTCATACCCGCGCTCTCAATACAGTAACCCGTGCCCTGGAACGTAAATGGAAAAAACTAATTTAGAAGTTTTTAGAATTGCGTACAAAGACAGTATGTCCAGCTATAGGAGGGCTCTAAAATCTGCCAGGGTCGAGCACCTCTGCAAACTGATAGAAAATAATCATAACAATCCTAGATTCTTATTTACACCATTGCTAAATTAACAAATAATCGGTCATCTTTGGAACAAAATGTTCCACCGCAAATTGTGATGACTTCATGAATTTTTTCAGTGATAAAATAGAAAGCTTTAGACAGAAAATTGAAGATGTTAAACTTTCTGCACCACCTTATACTCCAGATCCAGTAAACATTTTACTGAATCAAAATAATCTACAGTGCTTCAAAATCATAGAACAGGAAGAGCTAGATAAAATTATAAATAGCTCTAAACCAGCTATGTGTATGTTGAACCCAATTCCAACAAAATTACTGAAAGAATTGCTACCTGTTATAGGAGAACCTCTTCTTAACGTTATCAACTCTTCTTTATCTTTAGGCCATGTTCCAAATCCTTATAAGCTAGCTGTTATTAAGCCTATTATTAAGAAACCACAACTGGACCCCAGCAACTTAGCTAATTATAGGCCTATTTCAAATCTTCCATTTATATCTAAAATACTAGAAAAAGTTGTTTCTACCCAATTATGCTCCTTTCTGCAGACGAACAATGTTTTTGAAGTGTTTCAGTCAGGTTTCAGAGCTCATTACAGCACAGAAACCGCATTAGTGAAAATAACCAATAATCTACTCTTAGCTGCTGACCAAGGGTGCATCTATTAGTTTTACTCGATCTTAGTGCCACATTTGACACTATTGACCACAGTATCCTCATAAATCACTTAAATTCTATAGATGTCTAGGGACAGGTTCTACAATGGTTTAAGTCATACTTAGCTGACCTTGAACAGTTTGTGAATATTAATGGACAGCCTTCACAAGTCAGCCCAGTAAAGTATGGGGTGCCTCAAGGATCAGTTCTAGGCCCTATGCTTTTACAATATACATGCTACCCCTGGGAGACATTATTAGAAGACATGGGATCAGCTTTCACTGTTATGCAGATGATACTCAATTATATATTTCAACTAAACCTGATGAGATGTCTAAACTGTCTAAGCTAACTGAGTGTATTAAAGATGTTAAAAATTGGATGACCAACCATTATCTTCTCTTAAACTCAGACAAAACAGAATTATTACTTATTGGGCCAAAATCCTGTACACAGCAGATTTTGCAACTCGATCTACAATTAGAGGGATACAAAGTTAGTGTTAGCTCTACTATAAAAGATCTGGGTGTCATATTAGACAGCAAATTAACTTTTGAAAATCATATATCCCATGTCACAAAAACTGCCTTCTTTCATCTGAGAAATATTGCTAAGTTATGAAGTATGCTATCCATCTCAGATGCAGAAAAGCTAATCCATGCTTTTATGACTTCTAGGCTGGGCTACTGTAATGCTCTGTTTTCTGGCTGTCCAGCATCGTCTATTAACAAACTTCAGCAAGTACAAAATGCAGCTGCCAGAGTTCTTACCAGGTCTAGAAAATTTGATCACATCACCCCAATTTTATCCTCCTTACACTGGCTGCCTGTTAAGTTTCGTATTGAATTTAAAATATTGCTGCTTACCTATAAAGCTTTAAATAATCTAGCTCCTGTTTATCTAACCAACCTTCTGTCTTGCTACAATCCAACTCGCTCTTTAAGATCTCAAAGCTATCACTTAGCTTTTTGATACATGAATGTGCTCCACACCGGTTTCTGCATCTGTTTGTATACACTGTGAACAGTAGCTATGCTAATTATTCTCTTTATTCTCCATTTCCACTTGGGGATACTCATCCCGAGGCCCTCAGACTATGCAGAGTCACTAATTCAATCCAAGACCAACGACGAGATGATCCCAAGGCTTCCATGTCCTGGACCAGGCCGTATCCTGAGCAGCTGCTGTGGTGGTCATGGAGGAGTGAAGAGCATGAGACTGATTCCTGTGACGCTCCAGGGACAGACGAGTTTTCGCTGAGGTCCAGCTTCCAGCCTCCACCGCTGAAACTGCAGCTCTGCATAAGACCTTTGGCCAGCGGAGAAATTGAAATGGTCATGCCCAACTGAGTCTGGTTTCTCTCTAGGTTTTTTTTTCTTCACTTTTGTCAACTGGTGAATTTTTTTTTTCACTAGCTTGCATGGTTTGGGATCGGTAGAGCTGCTCATCGATGGATTTGCTCTTCAGTGTTTGGACTCTCAGTAGTGATTATTAAACCACACTGAACTGAGCTAAACTGAACTTAAACACTAAAACTTAACAACACTGTTCCAATTTACTATAAACAAATAGTAGCTTTGGAGGAAGAGAATACAGAAACTTGACTGGCCTGCCTGCAGTCCTGACCTGTCTCCAATAGAAAATGTGGGGTGCATTTTGAAGCGAAAATGTGTCAACGAAGTGCCCCTTGCCGTTTCCCACCTTAAGACTTGTTTGCAAGAAGAATGGGACAACATTACACCTAAAACACTTCATCACTTAGTGTCTTCAGTCCCTGAAGAAATGGCAACATTACAAAGTGGTAAATGCTTTACTGTTCCAACGTTTTTGAAATGTGTTGCAAGAACTAAAATTGGAAAACGTATTTATTTTGAAAAAACAAAACAATAAAAAATTATGATGAACACATTAAATAATGTTTGTTGTATTGTCTGCAATGGATACAAGTCAAAGTAAACCACTACTTTCTTTTTTTATTTGCGTTTTCCATTCTGTGCCAACTTTTTCTGATTTGGGGTTGTTTTGTACATAAAGATGCACAGAAAATGGGGTATCAGTAATTCAGTCAGTAAATAAATTTCTTTGTCAGCAGGTATAATTATGCTATAGTCCACATCCTAAAACATTTGAGTTAAAGTAGATATGAAATCTTACTCCAGTAGAAATATCCACCTAGAATGTGCTACAGCAGCAAAGAAGACACTTGGCCATTCATTTGTGTAATTTAAACATTGTTATGTATCCTATTCAGACAGTAATATAAATGAAGATATTTCCACATTCAAGAAGTTTATCCAAGGCTCATAAAAATATAACACAGCTTATACAATTGCTCAACTGATACACTGTACTCAACTACAATTGTAATTTTTACAATATATTTATTTCACAGCATCTGACTTAAATATGATTTTCATTTACAATAATAAATCCTAAAATTCGGGCAGCACCGTGGCTCGGTGGTTAGCACTGTCGCCTTACAGCAAGAAGGTCGCTGGTTTAAATCCCAGTTGGCATTTCTGTGTGGAGTTTGCATGTTCCCTCTTGGGTTTTCTCCAGGTGCTGCAGTTTTCCCCACAGTCCAAAGACATGCTATAAGTGAACTTATTAAACTAAATTGGCCGTAGTGTATGAGTGTGTGTGCGAATGAGTGTATGGATGTTCCTCAATCCTGGGTTGCGGCTGGAAGGGCATCCACTGCATAAAACATATGCTGGAATAGTTGGTGATTCATTCCACTGTGGTAACCTCTGATAAATAAGAAACTAAGCTGAAGGAAAATGAATGAATCCTAAAATTAAGCATTAGCGAATTTGAGTTCGTAATCAAAGACTCACTCTGACCAGATCATTTGAATCAGAGAATCACTAAATGGAAACTCACCCTAACTGGCAGGGTGTTCCATTCGCAAGTGGTTCTCATGTCATATCCTTTCAAAGAGTTTAACTTCCAGAGTGACAGCTTCACAATGCGTTAGGGCATAGGCATGAGCCCTTCTGAATGTAAGGAACATTCATGTTTTGACCCTAAACAACTTCCCTGTGCATAGTCTCATGGGGGCCTAAAGTGTCAATGAGTTGTACCCTTTGAAATCTTTAATTCTGAAGGGCTTTTGAAGTGGACAGTTTTGAGTTCCACAGTTTGGAGTGACAGTTCAATATAGCGGCTATGACAGGTTTCATTCTAAAGTGCGCTTGAGAGGGCAGATATATGTCAATTGAAATGAACCATTTGTATTAGGGCTGTGCAATAAGATGACATATATTGTGTGTACAAAATAAAGTGGCTATTGTTTCATATTGTGCCATATATATATATATATATATATATATATATATATATATATATATATATATATATATATATATATATATATATATATATATATATATATATATATTTTTTTTTTTTGGTAGTGGTAGTGTCATAAATAACATTGTTTATGTTATACTTTTTCATAATATATTACATGCCATTATAAGACAGACTGAAACATGAATAACAGCATTGTGAAAACATTGCTATCTTAAAAGTACAATATTTACATCTTGCATTTTCATTCATTAATTTTCTTTTCAGCTTAGTCTCTTTATTAATCAGGGGTCGCCACAGCAGAATGAACCACTAACTTATTCAGCATATTTTTTACACAGCGGATGCCCTTCCAGCCACAATCCAGTGCAGGGAAAATCTTGCATTTTACTTAGCAATATATTTTATTTTAATGTTGGACCTATAATTATTAGTTTTTGAAAAGTCTTTTATATTTTATATTATAAAGTCTTTTATTTTTTTATATTTTATAATAATTTTTTTAAATATATTTCTAAACAAAACATTTGCCCTGAAGTTCTAAATAAAGTGAGAAATATGATCATATATGCATGAGTACATTTCTGAGTACACACTTTAAAATGTAAAAAAAGAAATAGTCTTTACATGTGGTCAGTATAAACTGTAAATTGATTTAATTAATACAGAATCAATACAGAAATGGTACTTTTTGTCATATTGCTCATCCCTAATTTGAATATGTGAATTATTAACTCAAGATTTACTTTGGTCAGATCATTTAACTTCATGAATTACTAACTAGAAATTCACTCTGATCAGATCAATTGAATTAGTGAATCTTTAACTAGAGACTCACCCTAACTGAATTATATGAATCAGGGAATCATTAAATAGAGACCCACCCTGACTGGATCATTTGAATAAGTAAATCATTAAAGACTCAAGGGGGTCACACACCAGAAGCGACACGCAGCGGCATGTATTTTAGATTTCTAAACATAGGTTTCTATAAGGGTACACACACCGGCACCGCAAGTCGGCAGCTGTCTGCGGTGCCCAGCCACGACACAGAACACTGTTTATATTTCTGCCGCTCCATCTAAATACTTTCATTTTAAGTATCATGCAAATGTGCGCGTCTGGTGTGCGATACTTCCAACTGTGTGCGCACTGTTGCGACGCCGAGCGGAGCTACCAGTATGTAACCTGCTTCACTCTGACCAGATTATTGAATTAGGGATTTGTTTACAAGAGACTTACTCTGACTGGATCATATGAATCAGAGAATCATTAACTGGAGATTTATGCTGCGTCCCAATTCATATATTTTTACTACGCCCTATAAGTATGTACTTTTTTGTGAAGGAAAAATATATACTTTTAAAAGTGTAACAGAAGAGTATGCAAGCTTTGGGACATACTACTTCCTCGTTAACAGATGCTATGTTGCTTAGTTATGAGCCCTGTCAATCAACCACACATCATCCATATTTTTGTCGTATTTAATTTCCTACCTTATTGGAGAAGCAGCAACAGGTTAATCTCCCATTCGCGAGTTTTTCATGCTGAGAAATCTCTTCAGGTCTTTGAATAATGCATTTAGACGTTAATGTCCAAACACGTCTTTATAGAAGGTCAGTATTGTTGTTGCAGAGGAAATATAACACAGACAACGCAATTTGAATATTTTCCAGTGGGCTAGATATTAATTAACTGTCATACAAACATCTTTACCGAAGCCTCTCTACTTGACGGTTGGTCTGGCGCGTCCATCGTGTTTGTAGTTTATTTAAACTTTTCACCCAAGTTTGTAGTTCTAATTGAATTCACTCCCAACATACAGTGTACTGTAGCAATATCAGTGGTTAGAGTAGGCTATGGACGGTTCTACACTTAACATTTGGACCGGAAATAGTAATCCATCCGACAGACACTTTTCAACATACTACTATTTGGGACATACTAATTCTATTTTCAAATATTATTTATTACGGATAGTATGTGAATTGAGACGCAGCATAACTCTTATTCGACCATTTGAATCAGTGACTCATTAACTTGAAGCTCATCCTGACTGGATCATTTGAATCAGTGAATCTTTAGCTGGATGCTTACTCTGACAGGTCCGTTTGAATAATAAATAACCAGCGACTTGCTCTGACTTTGTTTCTACCAATGAGATGCTAGATTTTTTTTTTCTTTCAGACAACAAAGCAGTTTAATGCAGCAAAAACATAATCACAAATTCATACATTGTAAATTGAAAATGTACAATAGCATGTGAAGGGAGTATTAATTCTAGATGGAAGCAGAAATATTTCTCCAGTTTGATGATTTGTAATTACAAAGAATACTCATCAAATCTGAATAGAAACAGGGTCTAATTTAGTAAGTAAACTAGTAAAACATATGGCCAGCTATTTCCTGTAATTAAAACACTAACAGATTACAGATTTACTCCATAAAAAGCACAAAAACACTGATTGCCTTTCATGGCAGTTCATGATTTTTATAGTTTTTGATAAATTGTTAATCTTGAATTAATGTTTACTGTTTTCCTAGAAATCCTTACAAATAAGATTGTATGAATTTACATATTTCTTCTCTTAAGATCAGTCTGAGTGAGATTTAGAGTATCAGAGCGTGTTCATGCTCTAAAAAAACACTCTTTCCAAGTGTATCTGTGAGCTCATCCTCTAATATCTTCTCCTTGCACTTTAAATGTCTAATAGTTTCTTCTGAAAGTATGAGCAGAATGAGTCATTGCAGAAAGTAGGTCATTCCAGATGTGAAATGTTATGAGAAATGGAAGCGCATTAACCAGTAGCCTATTTACAGACGACTGCAATTGATCTGTACGCTGTCAGGCTTTTTTTGTGTGTGCAATTCTTGCTGTACGCCGTCATTAGTGTCTATGTGTTTTCCCTGTGGACATTCATTCCTGTAATCCCACAGAAACACACATGCAGTTACACAAAACAAGCTGGACATGATGCCTTGAAGAGCAGAGAAAAGAATATGATGCTGTAACATGAGATCGTGTTGGATATACAGATATTAAAAAAATGATTCATATCTATCCATCCATCCATCCATCCATCCATCCATCCATCCATCCATCCATCCATCCATCCATCCATCCATCCATCCATCCATCCATCCATCCATCCATCTATCTATCTATCCATCTATCTATCTATCTATCTATGTCAGTCCGTCCGTCCGTCCATCCATCCATCCATGTCTGTCTGTCTGTCTGTCCGTCCGTCCGTCCGTCCGTCCGTCCGTCCGTCCGTCCGTCCGTCCGTCCGTCCGTCCGTCCGTCCGTCCTCCATCCATCCATCCATCCATCCATCCATCCATCCATCCATCCATCCATCCATCCATCCATCCATCCATCCATCCATCCATCCATCCATCCATCCATCTATCTATCTATCTATCTATCTATCTATCTATCTATCTATCTATCTATCTATCTGTTACTTCGAACAAAGTTACCCTAAAAATTAAACAAAATAGTTTATTTCCACTACACTAAACATTTTTTTTTTCAGAAAAAATCTCTTATTTGTAAATATTGAAATGCAACCTTTTCTTTTTGCTAAGAAGTTTCACAATCTGTTCAAATTGTTACTTGCAATTTTTTTGCAATAATTTTAAATTACATTTATGTGAAAATTGATTTAAAACCATAAAACTAAATTTATTTGTTTTATTTGTTAAAATAAATGTAAACTTAAAAATAAAACTAATAAAACTACATAGAAAAAGAATCAAACTAATAAAAATAACAAATAGCAAACAACTTATGTTGATAAAATAAAACACAATAAAAATAAGTAAAATAAAATAACAACAACTACAAAGTAAAAAATCGATTGCCTTAATAAATTTACCAACAATTGTTTAGTTTGCAGTTTTTCTCAGTCGCTTTGGTGCATTTCTCACAACACTATTACATTTGCACAACAGTTAGTACAAACTGCAAAACCTAGTTGATAACCTGCAAAAGCGCGCCACTTGCTCAAAATGCATGGCTCATTCCTCAAAAGCAAGTATCCATGTCAATGCAAGTGTTAGTGTCATCAGGATACAAAATCCTGACACCATTGTTTATGAACAAGATAGTCAAATGGCTTTGTCATGTTTTCATTATGACAGTTTACTCTGTAAAAAATGCTGGGTTCCACACAATTCATTCCTGTTGTTGTTAACTTAATACTTTTAACAATTTTATGTGGATTGAACATAAAAAAATTAAGTTGTCCCAATGAAATCTTAAGAATTGTGTTGATTAAGCTTATTTTAATTAGGTAGTTTGAACAAGCAAAAAAAAAAAAAGAAATATATATATTTTTGAGCATACTCTGTAAATTTTTTTCCAATGAAAAAAAGTCTGATTTTGGTGACACTTCCTGAAAATGCTCAAGACAGCACTATATACTATTTGCACAGCCATTTGAAAACTACAGTAAAGTTAGACATCACTGCATTCAGTGAGGTATCTGAGTACAAGACACTGAATATGCATGTTTCACATGTTTATGCTGTTTACAATTCTAATTTATTCACAGCATTGTGCAAAAGAATAAACACACCCTTATTTACAACAAACATAAACAAACAATAGTGCAGTACGTATTGGAACTGAACCTACAACATACATAGGTCTGTAAATCATTCATGAAGTTGTTTAATTTAGAAGACATTTTCAGGAAAAAAAAGATTTTAAAATTATTTTGACGACTAGTTCAACATTTTTGTATGTAATGACTCAAGTAATGAAATGAGGACTATACTTTTTATATGAAATGACTATTCAGCATTCACAAGTTTAGTTAATTTTGACTGACATGACATAAGCAAATGATAATATTATAAGACAGCAGAGAGTTGTATGAAAGCAATTGATGCATGTCCAGAAGCATTTGCAATTTGGTGGAAGGAATGAGAAACTGATACTATAATGTGCACAGATGTCTAATTGTTTTGAGAAATGCATTACCTGTTGTGCAAATGTAAATAGTGTTGTGAGAAATGCACCAAAGCCACTGAGAAAAACTGTGACGTGAAGTACTAAAATCCAATAAAACAAATCAAAAGAGTTATTAAGATAAACTGAAGTTGTAAAATAAAAAATATACTAAAATATATTATATAATATTTCAGCCAGTCTCCAATTAAATAATTAATTTAGACATATTTCAATTAAACAAATATAATAATAATAATAATAATATCAAAAGCTAACAACAACTTTGCTAAAGCACAGAAATAGTCAAAGAGGAGACTAGGGCTGCACAATAGGTCAATTACTATATCTAAATACTGTTAGAAAACTATAAAACACTGTTTATTTCAATTGTATCTTTTTTTTATTGTTTTTATCTATGCTTGTAGATTATATTTATTACATTTTAAGCATAATTCACTCACTTACAGGATCCTCCCAATCAATCTAACATTATAAATACTTTCTAAATAGATGTAAGTCATCTGGTGAAATTATACTCAATATATATCGCAGAATAACAAAATATCGCAATGTTAGATTTTTTCAATATCGTGCAGCCTTAGAAGAGACATTTGACTTGATATTTTTGGTAATAAAGAAAGTTGAATCTGTATAACTTGAACAATTGCTGTGCTCTACAAGAGTGCACTGTCCTGCAGTGCTAAGCAGAAAGTCTGGTATGCTGAACAATGGAAAAATACAGAAACCTAAGGAAATGAATCCAAGAAATAAACCCAACTTTTAACAATAACCTGCTTGAGAAGCCAGCGATGGTTTCCGTTATCATTCATTTATATTTCAGGGATGATTGGTTGAAATGCATTGACTGAAAAAATGAATGGCTTCATGCAATATATGAGAAACAGCTGAGATAAAAACACACTCCTCTGTGTCAGACAGAGAGTTCCTGATATCCTTGAAGTTACGGAAAATATTCTGCCACTCTAAACAGAAAGAGGGCTTCTTGTCAATCACATTCTCTCTAAACCACAATAAAAAACTCTGCACTGTGAAAATGTATATGATCAATTAGTCCTGACAGCAAATGTTTTAGGTCATTGTAACGTATTAAACTAAGTTAAATGAGTTCTAACTTAATTTTATGTTACGCAAGCTGTTTTAAGCAAGTCAGTTTAACATAATATAAGTTCAATGGACTCATAAGGTTCATTTGATGCAGCTTAAAATTTTAAGGCAATCAGGATTTTTTTTTACAGTGTGGGAAACGATGTCACTGAGATTTGATGTTTTTTAATTAGTATGTCAAGCTATTGATTATTAAATATTACTTTCATTACTACATAACTTGAAGAGCATTTTTATTTTATTTTATTATTTTGGCATCACATAAAAAAAATTAAGAAAAAATTACAATGTCATGATTAAATGCTACTATATGAAATTAATGAATGCAATATGTGGAACATTTCCATATTTAATTCTGTATTACAATATAATAAAAAAAAATCTAATATGTTTATTGGAAGCATAAATCAGTCTAATCAGTTTTAATTTAAACTGATTAAAGGTTACTTTGTAAATTGTTAAAATGGCATATAAACGAATAAATTCAATACGTTTGCATAATTTATTGTGTAATTTAAAAGTAACTTACAATGTTTTTGTACATAAACCACATTCACCTTCATATATTTCTTTTGTAAATGAAAACAAAATGAGCCTAAATCATTATAATCAGATTTATACACCTACAAGCTTGCTTTTAAATAGCCTTATTTTTGCATTATTTGATATATTAATATCCCATATATCATAAAACGATGAAATGTAAAATGTTAAATAAAATATAATGCATGCAAATTTGTTTATATCATTTTGCAATTTTTATATAAAACATTTCATGGAAACTTTCAATCATATTTTTAATGATGAGTGATTATTATTTATGTGTTTACATGTTTATGCTTGTATTTGACCATAGACAGCAGTTTTATTGCTATTACATAATAAAGTAACACTTTCCAACAAGGTTGTATTACTTAATGTTAGTTAATGTATTTATTAACATGAACAAAAATATACTATACATTTATTAATGCATTTATTCATTTTTGTTAATGTTAGTTAAGGAAAATTAAGTCGTTCAATGTTAGTACTCAGGGTAACACTTTATTTTGATGGTCCATTTGAGTATTAGTAGACTGTCTGCTTAATATCTGTTGATACTGCTCCTTCAACAGACATTTAACTGACTATAAGAAACATTGCAAGTACATGTCACACTAACCCTAACCCCAACCCTAACCTGTCTACTTATAACCTAATGAGAATGGGTTGGCATGTAGATGCAATGTAACTTAAATTCAACAAACGGACCATCAAAATAAAGTGTGACCGTACTAACTACAGTGCATTACCTAATCTTAACAAGCATGAACTTGGATTTTAATAATGGATTATTTATATAAAACAATGATTGATAAATGCTAAACATGAATTGCTTGTTCTTAGTTTATGTTAGTAAACACATTGTCTTAAAATTACATTAAATTAAGTGTATATTAACATTAATTTTACATTTACATTGCATAACTTTAAATATACATTTACTAATAAATTGTAAAGTGTGACCCATATTCCATTTAGCTTTTAATTAAAAATTAAAAATAAATTTAATTTAATTTAATTAAAAGTAAATACCCCAACAAATTATCCCAAGAATAAAAAAGGGAATAAAAAAATAATGACATAAAAATTTAAAATAAAATAAGAAAAATAATACATAATGCATAAATAAAAAGAGTACTGCCATCATTTTCAGGAGATACACATAAAGTGACATTGTGTTAGAATATTACCTCTTTTTACATTAAAGTTAGGTTAAATAACCTCAAAGTGTACACATCTAAATATCTTGTAATACTTTTCATTCAGTCATTTTTTTCCATTACATAGACCTGTTTAAGTCTCTGAATCCATTGAGTCACAATTGGAGGACCTTCTTTCATCCTATGTACTGTTATCATTTGTTTTGCAACCAGTAATAATATCCACAGAACAAATCTTGTTTCTTCATTAAACATTTCTTTGGGCAGTGCTCCCAAAAGCACACAAATGGATCGAAGTGTATTAATATCTTATCTACCTCATTCTATAAAATTCTTGAATTTTATGGCAGTGACAAAAAAATGTCGCTAGGATCTCATATTTTACCACATTTTATCCAACACAAAGCAACAGATGGTCTTTTTACATAATGTAGAGATTACAAAAGGAGTATTAAAGTACCTGTTGTTTACTTTCAAATCAAATTCTTTCCATTACTTGTTATTATTATTATTATTATTATTATTATTATTATTATTAATTGTAAAAATAAATTATTATTAATAATAGTAGTGGTAGTAATAGTAGTGAAGGCAACATTTCACATTTTTAAATTATTCATATTTCTAAGTTATTCATCTATTTATTTTTATTATTTCAATTATTTTCTATATATTTTCATATTAATTCATTTTATTTAATAAAAAACATTTAAACATCAGTTTTAGTTACCCTAACACAATAATGACAACATGCCCTCATATTACATACTGACAATCTAGATGTCCCAGTACATCTATTTCAAAAGTATTTAAGTTTGTACTCACACAAACGTGGTATTTGTGGGTATTCTTCTTGGCATCTCATGCACCTTGTTGCCCACACAGAAGAAAGAGCGAGTGGATCCATTGAAAGTACATAACTGAGATCCAGCAAGTGTGTCTTCAGTGTTTGCCAAGGAGCAGCCAAGAATAAAGCACAGCATCATTGACAACACCATCCTGAGGCCTGCCGCGGGACGTCCTGAGTAAGCTGCTGTTGTTCAGGTGAGGCTCTTGATTCTGCTTTTTTTCCTCTGCCTGTATTGGTGTGTTTTTGTGAAGCTTCTGGGAGGCTGATCTTTTTTTCAGAGAGGCTGGTCAAAGCTCTGCACCACAGCCAGCAAGACCTTGAGAGAAAGGCCTTCTGATAACAAACAAATGTTTTGTTCATTCCTCCCCTTCAGTCCTCAGTTCTCTCCTCTTCTCATCCTTTTTTTTTTCCTTCAGAAAGTCAATGCGGTCCTCCCCATCTGTACTAATAACTCCAAAAGTCTCAAAAACAAAACAGATTGCTGTAGTGATATTCATTGTGAAGCTACTTTTTTTATTCAGTTCAGTTTATTTGTTTACAGGGGCAATGCAAATCAATAAACATTACTGTAAAATGTGCCAGAATTAGCCAAGAATGTCTGTTTTTCATCTGTAGATCCTTGACAGAATGTTAAATAGTAACACCTAAAAATAGAAACAAAGCATAACAACGCAAAATACACTATCATAAAACAAACACAAGTAAAACTGGTAAACATTGATTTCTATCTATTCTATCTATTTTCCAATTTTTAATGTACACTCTACAAAAACGTTGGGTTGTTTTAATTCAAATTTGCTTTAAATAACAAAATAAACACACAAAAACTATGATTAGGTGTTTATAAACTAAATGTGATGCATGTTTTACCCATTTAGATTACCCATTTAGATTAAAACTCAGGAATTTTAAAGTGCATAAATTGGAATGAGTTTAAGATGAGTGGAAGCACGTTACATGAGTTCTAGTCATTAGTTGGCATGTTAGTGCTGGTCTCCGTCAGGGAATGAACTGAGCTGTTTAGTCTTAAAATCTTTGTTTGAGTCTGACATGTGTGAGGTTGATAGTAGTGGACTGTGTGTTCAGACGCTGACACAAAACACACACACACGTACACACACTCTCACTCTTAGCAAGCAAGCATTTCAACGCTCTTTTATGAAAAGTACTGGTAAACAGCATTTTAAGAAAACAGAAAAATATGAGCATGAAAAATGTGTGTTAAATGGGTACACTCAAAAAATGCCTGTTTGGACGAAAGGCCAAAACAGAGAAAATGATGTATTTTTAAAAGAAACTAGTGTGGACATATACTGTGAAAGAATTTTTTTTACAATCAGAATCAGAATCAGAAAGAGCTTTATTGCCAGGTATGTTCACACATACGAGGAATTTGTTTTCGTGACAAAGCTTCTACAGTGCAACAGGATTACAGAGACAGGACAAAAAACAGATAATAAATATATTTAAAAAAAAAATAGAAGTAGTGAGTGCAAATATACAGATTTACAAGTGTATGTACATGTTTATTACTATATACAACGTTATATGTGCAGCTGTTATGTGCAAAACAATTTCATAAGGAACATTTTTGTCTCACTGTTAAGATGCTTTAGTGGAATTAAACAGTTATATGGATGTTAAAAGATCTTCATGAAACATGTATAGTGTAGTTCATCTAAAAATGTATCACTGAATGAGTTTCTTTGTTTTGTGAAACAAATCTTCACGTTTTAAATATCACTTTCTGA